>NW_005871056.1:4864833-4867599 GCF_000147115.1 Myotis lucifugus
TTCGACTCATTTCCAAGCCTCTCCACATGCTGATTCCTCTGCTGGGAATTCCCTATATGTGTGTATGCATGTCTGTGTGTCTGTGCACATGCACACATATGCACATGCACACATACACACACACACATACACACACACACAAATACATTTTGGCTAATTTTTTAAGTCTAAGAAGAAATGTCTCTTCTGCTGGGAAGCCCTCCTCTGAATCTTTCAAAGAAAATAATATGGTCTTATTACGTGCCCACAAGTAACTTGTACTTACCCTACTGTAGCATTTACTACTCTGTATTGTATTTGCTGGTTTAATTATCTGCATCTCTTAACTTACTATCTTTTACTTTCCATTGTATACTCAAGGCTAGAATGAAACTTTGTGCATAGTAGACTCTCAATAAATATTTATTGAATTACTAAATCATATGTTATTATTCTTCTTTATTCTTTACCCTCAAAATAACATTATATTCAATATATAAGAGAACAAAATTGGAATCTTTTTGGTATTAACAAGAAAATGAACATAAACTAGCTTGAAAAACCAGGTTCGATTGGTTCATGTAGCTGGAAGACTCCATAGGCAGGACAATAATCAAAGGTGGTTTTATCCAGTAATTCTGGCTCTGTCTTGCTTCTCAAACAGATTGTAAGATAGCTGGCCACTCAAACTACACATTCATAGGTCCAGAGGAAGAGAGAAATCCCAGCAAAAATTCCAAGGTTTGTTCTGATTGAGTTACTTAGGCCACACGATCAGCAAAGAGTCAATGCCAGAGCCAGGATAATCCAATATGCCCATAGCTTAAGCCTCCCACTCCCAAAGTGAGTGGGTTGTGTGGGGGAAGTAATGGCCAACTAAATGAAAATTGGGCTGCCATTAAGGAAAGAGTCATGGGTACTAGCGAAAGCCAAAAATGAGCCTGCATTTGCCACCACATATTTTATTATGACTGAATTCATAGTAATTTACAAGACATGTGCTCTATATCCTGCCTATGTGGGATAGAAATAAGATACTGCTTCTGCTCAGAAAGAACTTAAGCTCCAGTTGGATTGACTCCTTCTACTTTTCATTTCACATGTAAGCAGAAGTTGATGTGGGATTCTGTAAGAATGGAAAAGGAAAATTGCTTATGTAGCTTTGCCCACTTGGGGCTTTAATATCTTGATAACACCAAGTCCTTGTATATATGTATAGAAAGGATGCTGACTTACTTGAGTATAACTGAATGCTCACTAGAGGGTGAGACCTGCATGTGATTCACTATATGACTAACTGCAGCATGCATAATATATTCTTCTACTCTCAAGTTCAAGTTGCATTGCCAACTTCCTAGAAATTGCAGAAATTGTTAGCTAGGCATGGCCAAGTGAATTTTCTTGGCTGTGGTCCGGTCTGGATATGCAATCTTCTCACAATATACAGGTTTTGATGAGCCTCTTCTCAATATCATTCTGTGATGGGATGGTCCTCAGAGCAGGGCTGTCTTAATATGACTGGCAGAAACTTTTCAGCTTCCCCATCAATAATCATTCAAAGTTAACATTTTATGTGCAGAGTCTTCATCGACTCTTACTAAGAGCAGCTCCTCAAACATGCTCTACTAACTCTAGCTGCTGGTTGCTCCTTGCCTAGGGAATGACTTTTTTCTCTTTGGTCTTATTTTCTGTTTCTGTATTCCTCTCACTGGAAGTCTGTTGTCCACCTATTCTGCATTAGTGGAAAAGCATTTGACACCTTGCTCTTTGGGGACAGAAAGAGTAGCTTCCAGATTAGGCCCAAACTAAAAAACCAATCTCTGCCTTGAGCAGAAACATGATCCTTCTATACTGACCACAAAACATTCTTTCTGGCTTTAGCATATCAGAGGTTTCCCTATTCAACCCCTTGCCTACCGACATTAACCAGTGTTACAGTGAAAATCAGCACACGTGCGATAAAGAAAGATGTCAGATCATTTAAGGGGGTGATCCAACTTATCATAGTATCTTTTCTTTTTTTTTAATATATTTTATTGATTTTTTACAGAGAGGAAGGGAGAGGGATAGAGAGCTAGAAACATCGATGAGAGAGAAACATCGATCAGCTGCCTCCTGCACGCCTCCCCAGTGGGGATGTGCCCGCAACCAAGGTACATGCCCCTGACTGGAATCGAACCCGGGACCCTTGAGTCCGCAGGCCGACGCTCTATCCACTGAGCCAAACCGGTTCGGCATCTTTTCTTTTTTATAGATATCAAATCAACTAAATTTCAAGATCCACCTTTATTTGGTAAATGTTTTCCCACTCAAAAAAATAAAATAAATAATAAAAAAGACCAGGACCATCGAGATACTACACTGCAAAGTTTCTTACTAGAGTTGCCACAAGTAACAAGATGATTTATTTGATTCATTTCTTCTTTCTGAATATTTCCTTCAATGAATATCAAAGCACAGAATCAAAAGCGAGTTTTGAACATTGTTAATTCACTCATTCAGTAAGTATTTCCTGAACACCTGCTTGTTATGTGCCAGGTACTCTACTAATCACTGGAAATATAAAGGGCAAAAACAGACTGATATTGCCCCACATGTGTGGCTAAGTGGTTGAGCATCGACCTATGGACAAGGAGGTCTCTCTCTCTCTCTCCTTCTTCCTTCCTCTCTGAAATCAATAAAAATAAAAGAACACTAGTGTTAAACCTCCTTAATTTCTCCATCCTCAGACTTATCAACATGTCAGTAAACTATTACTGTTGCTATAAACAGCCAGCTAGGAGCAGC
>NW_005871056.1:4867699-4898067 GCF_000147115.1 Myotis lucifugus
ATTTAACTAAAAACCTAATAATTCATAGCAAGAAAAGTGCTCTGGTGGGTAATAGAATCTCCCTCCCCCAATAAATAACAGTAATAACGAGAAAAACTAATTATTTTTAAAAGGGAAAAGAACCACCACAACCAACATTTTGATGTGACCTTATAAAAATGACAGCTGAAAAAAAATTAACAGTAAATAAATAAATAAATAAATAAATAAATAAATAGAATGGCAGCTGAGCCAAGGCAGGAGAGGAAAAGAAGATTCTGGTGCATCTTAGCAGAATCAGTGCTGGGCAAAGAATCTGAATTAACAAACCCAAGCATGATCATTAAGAGCCGCAAAGTTGGCACAGTCAGCAGTTGGAGGAGGCTGTAAAACGCAGCCTCTGGCCTAGCACCACAGAAACTCCAAAGGTTGAGAGAAAAATGCTAGCATTCCACCTGGGCATCCCAGGCTGAGAGAGACAAGAAGAAGACAAAATGGTCAGCACTACCCAGATTTAGCTGTCTCCAACAATAATACTTAGCAAAACAAGACAAAAGCTTGTGCCCTTAGGATGTAGGGAGGGTACACTGACAACCCCAGATGAATCAAGACTCACTTCTCCACGTGGAACTATAAATGAGGAACCAAATCCAGATGCTTTTTTTTTTCTTCTACTACTGGCAGGACTAGGCATAGCTGTTGGGGAAAGGTGAGTAGAAAATGGCGATATGAGACAAGCAAGATGCCGTCTCTGACGTAAGTACAGTCCATACTGACTTGGAGCACATCCAAGGAAAGATGCCATCCCTGTGCTCTCTCCCCTCCACGAGAATAGAAAACCACTTCAACCAGGGGCGATGAGTCCTGATACAGGACATCTGACAACGCTTCAGAAGAAGGAGAAATCCCAAATTCTCCAGAGGCCATACTCAACCTAAGCATCTCTCTGCAAATCCCTCCCAGTACTCTGGGTTATTCAAAAAAAATGGGTAGAACTCACAATGTGTACCCTTCAAAGTAGCTCAGAAGAGGATGTTAAATAAGACACAGATAGAGCGGGAAGAGACTCAAGGAGAATCTATCCACATTATTAGAACATGTACAAACTCTGAGCAGAGTTGCCCATATCAAGCACTGAAGATACAAAGAAATTGTGTGGCATTAAGAGAACACACTACAGCCCAATGAGAGTGAAGAGAGAGAGAGAGAGAGAGAGAGAGAGAGAGAGAGAGAGAGAGAACAGAAGTTGCCAAAATTTTTCTAAAAGCTAACATGGAATAAAATTCTCTGGCAGTAGTACTGTGTGCCATAATGCCATAATTCTTCTATGGGTGTCTATAAAAACAAAATCAATAAAACAAGACTACAAAAAGATAATAAAACAACAGGATGGGATGAAAATTGAAATTGCAAAGATAAGGAAATAAGCCAAAGACAAAAACAACCCATTATGGACCAAGGAATATAATAGACACAGCTGAAAACAATTACTAACATATAAGGAAGACTTAATCACAGTGAACATAGAAAAAACCCACGAGCCTAAAACAATAACATGCTGAAAACAGAAAGAAAACAAAACAAAACAATGGCTCAACATAAGGCATATTATTTCTCCAGAAATAGGAAATGCAAATAAATGAGACAGAAAATGTATTTAAAAGTTTTTGAAAAGATTGTCCTTGAACTAGGAAGAACAATCTACAGACTGAAAGGACAAAGAATGTTCCAAGAAAATTACTAATTATGAATTACTGAAATCATCATCAAGTTATTGAACTCTGAGCCGGAACCGGTTTGGCTCGGTGGATAGAGCGTCGGCCTGCGGACTGAGGGGTCCCGGGTTCGATTCCGGTCAAGGGCATGTACCTGGGTTGCGGGCACATCCCCAGTGGGGGATGTGCGGGAGGCAGCTGATCGATGTTTCTCTCTCATCGATGTTTCTGGCTCTCTATCTCTCTCCCTTCCTCTCTGTGAAAAAATCAATAAAATATATTAAAAAAAAAAAGTTATTGAACTCTGAGGCTAAAAGAAAAGTCTTCAGGTATTTAGTAGACAGAAAAGAAAATCATGAGGACAAAAAAAAATGAGACTGGCTTCAGAATCTCCCCAGCAAAATATAATGACAGAAGTTAGTGACCAATGGCTACAAAGTTCTGAGTTCAAGAAACCCTGATTCAAGACTATCTTGCAAAACTAAGATGTCTTTCAAATATAGATGAAACAAAAAATTCCTTTCACCATGAAAGAGTTAAGGGATTATAATGCCTGAGAGGCCTTGAAAAAACTCCCAGATAGTTAAATCAAACCCAAAAAAAGTTCAATCAAAACACAGAATTCAAGGCTAGAGAAACTGTAGTAAAAAAAAAAAGACTAATTTTTTAAATAAAATTAGGGTTAAATAACTATGGGAATTGTACAACATAGAAGGAAATGTTATAAATACTGACAACTTAAAAATAATATACTATAACTAAAGAAAAAAGGAAGTGTGTGGAGGTGGGGGAAGAAAGTAGGAGAACATGTAAATGTGCAACATTTTCATTTCTCATAGCAGAGAAACAATCAGTCAACATGGAACACAGTTCCAAACCATGCATGACTCCTACCTGTCAATGTTTCTGCCAGAGACATTCTGATCAAATGTTGGTGTGCCCCACATCATCTGAAGGCCTTCTTAAAATCCAGATTGCTTGGCCCACCTACAGAGTTTCTGGCTCAGGTGTGGGCTGGCACCTGAGAACTTGCATGTCTAACAAGTCCTCAGGTGACTGCTGAAGCCACTGGTCCACAGATGTTTCTAAGGGACCACTGACACAGGAGGAGCTTTTAGGAACTAGATTCTCTTGGGAAATTATTATTTTAGTTTACATTTAAGTGAGATTAATCATTTTTATTTAAAATGACATATATAGTATGATGTCTTAATATAATCATCATTTCCATCTAGCCCACTTTTCTCCTTTTGTGTATTTCTGGAAAGAGAAAGGGGAGGAGAGGAGAGGAAGAGAAAGGTGTTTTAGAATAATGTTCACTTGGTGTTAATGATAGTTATTCCCAGGTGGTGAGATTTGGTGATCTTATTTATATATTTTTTATATTCTTTAAATCTCTTAGAATGACCCTATGAAATGATTTCACAAAATAGTGAGGTCATTAACAATAAACTATAAGTTCAGAAACACAGTTTATCCAATCCAAATTTTAGTTTCTCAAATTGACCCCAAGAAATTTGTTTTTTTAATCTTCACCCAAGGATATGTTTTTAGTGATTATTAGAGAGAGAAGGAGAGAGAGGGAGAAAGAGAAACATCGATCCATATGCGCTCCAACTAGGGATCATACCTACAACCTAAGTATGTGTACTGACAGGGAATTGAACCCGAAACCTACTGATAGACAGGTCCAACCAACTGAGCCACCCGGCCAGAACAAGAGATGTGGTTTGCAGGTCATGATGATATCCAATGATGCAGCCATACAGGTTAGCAATTCAACTCAAACACCCCTCAATTCCCCTAATAACTCTGAATGGAGCTTTTACCCATGGATACATCTATTTTTTTGCAGAGAAACAGCATTTTAAACTCCACAACGTTTGGTTACAAATCTCATGTTTTCTTTAGTGATCCTGGAATTGGCTCTTCCAATTTCTTAGGGGTTGTATGTAAACAAACTCATCATAAGACTCTCCATAAACTTTGAGATTTTACAATCCCCATGCTCATCCTGCCTCCACCTTACAAAAGGTGCTTTGTGGCTTTTCTCACTCCTTGTTCGAAGGCCCCCAATCCCCCCTGAGCCATTTTAATTTCATTTCTCTGAGTATGTTTTGCAATACTCCTACCTTATATTGTTGGACACAGTTAGCTGTCAATTTTTTAAAGCTTCTCTCTTAGAGTTAATGAATATTTTATACATGGGTCCACAGCTAGAAATGAGAAAAAATAAATAAATAAATAAATGATTAAATAAATAAATAAAACATTACCAATTATGAGCTGCCAAATTACATCTTGACTTCAGAATAACTTCCCATTAGTGAAGGAAATGCAAACGATATAATTGCCACTGAAATGAGTCAAGTAAAGTACCAACAGCAATGAGTCCAACGTCAGTGGGTAGAAGTTTGCAATAGAATCTGATGACTGGAGTGAAGCCCCTTTCAGTGTACGTGGAGGAAAGAAAGATAGAAAGGAATGACTCGGTGAATTGATGAGCTGCTGGGGTTATTAAATAAGGATTATCAAAGCCAATGCCACATCAGAGCAACTTTTTTAAAAAGTAGGGACTATAATCTAATCTCAGGTTCGATTCTGGTCAAGGGCTTGTATCTTGGTTGCAGGCTCCTCCCCGGCCTGGGCCCTGGTTGGGGCTCCTGCAGGAGGCAACCAACCGATGTACTTCTTTCATGTCAATATTTCTCTCTGTCTTTCCCTCTCTCTTCCACACTCTCTAAAAATTAATGGAAAAATATCCTCGGGTGATGATTTTTTAAAAAAAGAGTTTTCATATGGTAAGATGTTCTAAGTCAAAGCAGCAAGATACATACAGGATTTGGAAAAGGAAGACCTGGATCTTATATATAAGATCTGATATATATATATGTTTTTCATATATAACTAGTTGTATGGCCTTAGGTATACAGATACAAACTAGGTATAACCCAAGATGAGTGCTAAGCTCTGTCTTAAATATTGTTTGGCAAACTGTAAACCATTTGGGTAAATATTAACAGCAATGCTCAATTGGACATTTGAGTCATCCAAAAAGTAGGCAGCCCAGGAGCAAACCATAAACTCTAAATGGACAAGATGAAAAGCCAGGCAGGTTCTGAACGAGGTAAGCTTACCTGAAGTGTTAGGATATGGAGGGAGAGAAGCAAGGATGAGGCACTCACCTTCACCCTAGAAATAAACTCCATGTGGCTCAGGGCCATGCCTGGGGACTCAAGAAGCAGATCCTGGGGGAGCAAAGAGAGAGAGAGAGAGAGAGAGAGAGAGAGTGTTTATAATGTCTTGTTTTCATGGATGGCAATATTAACATGTGGGGAAAGATGAACAAAACCCACAGGAGCCTATGTTGAAGACAGCATTATAGAGTATAAATATAGTTGAATCATCAAATGTTAGAGATAGAATGGACCTAAAAATGCATTCATCTAGTCCAACTCTTTATTTTATAGATGAGAAAACAAAACCCATATTAGAAGTGACCTGTCCAAAGTCTCACATTTAGTTGGTAGTTAGGGACCCTTGACAAATGAAGCCACTGTTTTTACTGATTGCCCACTCTGTGCCAGACACTTCATCTCTGATCTTCACGAGGCAGACCATCCTAACTGAGACCCCAAAGCTCAGAGAAATCAAACATCTTATCATGACTCAGAGCCAGTAATTCATGGGTCAGAGATTTTAATATCAGCCTGGCTTCCCTAAAAATCTGGGTTTATTTTGCTACACTATGCTGTTCTATGTCTCTCCCTAGAATTAGAGAAATGCAGAGGTTTGGAACTAAAGCCAGTGCCTTTCCAGTACTCTGAATTTACATACATAGGCTAAGCTTTTTTTTTTTTTAAATATAGTTTATTGATTTTTTTACAGAGAGGAAGGGAGAGAGATAGAGAGTCAGAAACATCGATGAGAGAGAAACATCGACCAGCTGCCTCCTGCACATCCCCCACTGGGGATGTGCCCACAACCCAGGTACATGCCCTTGACCGGAATCGAACCTGGGACCTTTCAGTCCGCAGGCCGACGCTCTATCCACTGAGCCAAACCGGTTTCGGCCATAGGCTAAGCTTTTAGTTTTTCTTAGCTACCCTAGCCTCAGTCAGACGTGATTCTCTGGAACATGTGTGCCATTAGACCAGCACAAAATGCTCCTCATATTCCACAGTAACAGAAGCTGAAATATGGCCTTGTCTGACCCAAAGTCAAGTGTTTTCAGTGATAAGAACATGAAGACATAACATCGGACAAATGTGCCTCTGCCAGCATACTATATACAATATCATGAAAATTGTCTTTTATTGGATTTTTTCTTTTTTGTACATATAAAAATTAGATTAATTAAAATAATAAAAATAATCCATCATTTGCATAACCCCACTAGTGCACACCAGTTTTCTCAAGACAAGAGGGAAAATAACTTTAAAAGTAGTAATAAAGAAGGAATATTGATAATTCTTTAATATTTTTCTATTACTTTGGGTTAGGAGAGAAATAGGGTACTTGATTTGGTGGACATCAGTGAGTCAATAAGCATTGAACTAAGACTACACTGTACACTGGAAGAGGAGAAGAGTTAAAAACAGCCCCTGGAGTCCTGGAAATTAACACCTGGGAGGGGAGATGGGACTCATAGAGACAAAACCACAGTCACCTACAGGACAAAGCAAGAGATTAGTGGGTGCAGATTGTAGATCACTGAATTAGATTATCTCTGAAGTCCTTTCCACTCCAAAATGTTATGCTTCTAGTCTCTCCTCTTTATTATATATTATCCCTAGGTTAATTAAAAGTATACTTGCTAAAGAGAGAGAGAGAGAGAGAGAGAGAGAGAGAGTAGTGGGTGAAAAAATGGCCCCGTGTGGATGAAGTTAAGTAGGCTTCTAAAGGATCAAACAAATGCCTTTTGATATTCTCATTCATTCCTTTTGATATTCTCATTCATTCATTCATTCAAGATTCTGAGAACTGCAGGCTAGATACTTAGGAGACCTTACTGTGTGAAGTAAAAAAACAAAAACAAAAATTTTAAACTAGCCTCATGGAGGTCATGTTTTATTGATTGGAAATTGGAGGAAGGGATGTATATGCACGTACTTGTGCACATATATGTCATGGGGAAGTAAATGATAGAGAAAAAGATAAAGCAGGGGAGAGAGATGGGAGGAGCGCTAGGGACTGCAGATTAAATAGGGTGTCAGAATAGGTACCATTTCAGCAAGGACCTAAAATTTATAAGCAATCAAGCCATGTTGTTGTCAGGGGAAAATATTGAGAGACAAGGCCATAGAGATGATGAGGGAACAGATCCCAGTAACATTCAATGTAACTTTCTGTGAAGATGAAAATGTTCTATATCTGTGTTGTCCAATGTGGTAGACACCAGCCATATGTGACTACAGAGTACTTGAAATGTGATCAGTGTCTGAAAAACTAAACTCTTAATTTTGTTTAATTTTAATATGCTTAAATTTAAAAAGCCACATATTGGCTATCATATTCGACAGTGAAGATAAGCCTTGTAGGCCATTGTCAAGATTTTGGCTTTTATTCTGAATAATATGGGAAGAAACTGGAGAAGAACAGAGGACTGACATGATCTAACTTAGGTTTTCAAAGGATCACTCTGGATACCCCAATGAAATAGATTGTAGGGTTAAGTTAGAGTTGACTCAGGGAACCCTGACTTAATACAGATAAGAGATGATAGTGGATGCTGAATATTAACTCAGATGCCGGGGGCAGTGGTGGAGATAGTGACAAGTGATCCAATTCTAGATTTAATTTGAAAGTAGAGTCCACGGGATTTTCTGTCAGAATGGATGTGGGACACGAGAGACAAAGAGAAGTATGAATGGCTCGTAGGTTATCAGAGCATTTCATAGAGCATTCACAAGAAAAGATTCTGAGAACTGCAGGCTAGAAAGCCTTATATTTTCTGTGCTTGGTAGCCTGGAAAATTCTAGGTTAATTGGAGACTATTCCTGTGTTGCAAGGTCAATGGAGATTAAGTGAGAGCACATATGCAACTAACTAGTATAAGGCTCAGCATATAGTAGATCCTAATATTTTAGTTTTCTTCTCCAGGAAGCCAAGGTAGAGACCCTCCCAACAAGAGCCCTATTGATTTTCCAGGGTCAGCACTTTTCCTGTAAAGAGCCAGATAGTCAATATTTTTGGTTTTGCAGTCCATATGGTCTATGTCGCAACGACTCAACTCGGTTGTTGTAGCAAAAGTAGCCAGAGGCACAAAACATAACTAAATAGACACGGCTATGTTCCAATTAAATATTATTTACAAGAACAAATAGCGGGCTGTATTTGGCCTGTGGGCATAGTTTCCCAACCCTTGGATTAAAGGAAATATTCATTTATCCTACGGGGTCACCTTAGAAAGGCATAGAGAGTAACCCATATGTCTCGCTTATCAACAGTAATCCAGAACACATTCACTGTTCCAGCATAGTTATTAGTACAGTCTCCTTTCACTCAGAGTGTCCTACTTTGAAGAATAAACCATATGGTCATGGGTGTACACTTCTTTGTCCTACTCAAAGAGAAAATGGGCAGTGTGAAAATTCCAGAGCTTTTTTGGTAGTTACGCATTCTGTTTTACTTTATGGAATAAAATAAAGTTTCATTCACTGTCCACCCTATTTGATGTTATAAAAAGGGATGGAGAGCAGAAAAGATAATACATGCATACCCCACTCTTGCATACCCACAGCTGGTGTTACTAATTGATCATGGCAGTCCATTCCTGAGCTAGCTCAAATACAGCCCACCATTTTTTTCAACACACTGATCGGGAAGACCACCACCAATCACACACAACGCAATCCCTAAAATTATTGGACCAGTTCTATACATACCTGAAAATAGCTGCATGCTTCTAGATTTAATTTGAAAGTATGCATTTCACTTTATCAGTGTTATTATGTATCACATTCTCTTGAGGTTAGAAAAAAAACTGAGTCCCAATAGCATCAGTATCTAAAGAAAACAGAATCTGGGGAATTGGAACTCAGAAGCTATAATTTGGAGCCAGGTGCTGTCCTTAGATTGTTGTGAGTGTGCTGGGGGAGGTGTATTTGGCTTTGCAGCATGATCTAAAGCAAGAACCAGAAAAGGGTAACATTAAGAAGTGTTTTTTCCTTTGTAAAATGAAGTATTTCCACATACTTTCATTTCACCCTCACTCTCCAAGCCCAGAAAAACAGAAAAATCTCTACACAGAATTTTCAGGAACATTTCATTGTGCAATCCCTGGGAATGGTCTTAAATCCAACTGAGACAGGCCAAACAATGAAGGTATGCAGAAAAATAGAGCCATAGACAAGGTTTTAGTTGACTTGAGAATTTTCTGTGGTGTCAGGTCACACCAGAAACAGGGACAATATTTTGAGGACCTCTTGATTCAAACTCAGGATTACTGAGTTGTGAAGATGTCACTAAGGGAACAATTAAGGATGAACTAGGTTTGGGGTTCAAGAGCTGTCTTTCCTTTCCTTTTTTCTCATAAAAATGATAATAAATTTAGCTAACCTGTATCCACCTACTATTTGCAAAGCTCTTTGCTGTTTTATTTGTAATCTATCAGTTATCCTTTACAATGAACCCACGAGATGGGTACTGTTGGGTCCTATTATTATCTCCATTAGCTTGAAGACAACTTAACAAATAACCAAGTGAGTTTTAAATCATATAAAACCAAATGGCAGTTGTGGGTAGATGGAATTGCGGGGAAAACCTATCAAGAGGAACCTGAATAAGGAAGGGGTGGGGGAAACTAACATTTAATGAGTAGCTACTCCATGTCAGGCAACAGTTGTGTATTTTCACCCTTTGTTCTACAAGAACACAAAGGGTTATTATTATCCACATTTTACAAATAAATAAACTGACTGCAGAGATCAGTTCTCAAAATGAGTTAGTGGGCTTTGAACTGAGTCTAATTCTATTTACCAAATATCTGGGAACAGAGCTGAAAAACAACCATAATTCAACAGCTAGTTTTTCTAAGTTTGGACAAAGAACCAAGATTTGCCTGATGAAAAGTCAAAGAATTATGGAGTGACTCTTAGACACACATACCTGGTTTAAACCACACAGGTCTAGAATAATAAATAAATAAATAAATAAATAAATAAATAATAAATTCCAGTCATGACCTTGTAATTCAGAGTAACCTGATTCTGCTTTCCATGATCACTAGAAAGCATGCTGAGTTATCCTGCTGCTCTGGCTTCTGTCTCTATTGAACTAAATGGAACATTCCATGAGCTCACTAGATAGGAACTCACTGTCTCCTCAACCATCCCCATGAGATAATATATTGAAGTCACAAAAGCGGGAACAGAGCTATGGGGTCAGTCCCAGAAACTCTATGCCAGGATGTCCACAGAGCCTTGGTACTTTGAGTCCTAGTCCTGATTTCTGATCCCAAGATGACCCTTTGTGTGGGAGTATTCTGTTTCTCCTCTCCCTTCACACTTCACAGTCACCATGAGCTCCCAAGTTGGCATGTAGATGCCAGCTCATAGGACATCAACACTGCTTTCCCAGGTGGCATTATAAATAGCTGTGGAAACAATAAGATTTTTTTTGTCATCACATGATTTAAAGAAATTATAGCTCTGAGATTTAAGGGGGAAGGATGTCTATGTGCACGTGTGTGTGTGTGTGTGTGTGTGTGTGTGTATCTATATGCATGTGTCTGTGTGTATTATGGTCTCTCAAATTTCTGCTCTTTTTTTTAACAGATCTCAGTATTCATTTAATTGATGGTTGGTGAAGAGCCTAATAGAACCTAACATCCCATGTTAAATGTTTATGGAGCTGTCAATCAGGACCGGGAGCAGGGGTAATATGAGTAACTCAGAAAAACCCCCCAAACAATCAAGCCCTTCTTACTTAAAATACTAAATCAGCATATTTGTTTATAGCACTTTATAGCTTATAGAATGCCTTCACTTCCACCATCACAGTTGACCTTCTCAACCACCCTTCAATGTAAATATTTATTTCAATTTTACATATAAGCGAATGAGGCTCCGAGAGAAGAGAGGATGGGTCCAAAGTCACACAGTTACTAAGTGGGAAAGAGAGGGTCTCCTCAGTTCACGATCTTCAACTTCAAGTTTCATGTCCTCTTACCATCTCACCACAATGCCTATTCCTGTCCTCCCAAGAGACACAAGGAGAATAATGAAAGGGACTCACAGTCATCCTAGATAGGACTCCTCAGGCTCCAAAGCTTTCCACATACACTTTAAAAAATTAGAATCAGAGGTGTCTCCCCAGGTAGCAGCATTCCCCCCTCCCAAACTGATTTTTAAACACCCAAGGACGCCTATAATAGAATAAATCCAAGGAAGCAGAACAGTACATGAGAACAGATCATTTGTCAAAGAGTTTAGGAAGGCCGTCTCTCCCTACTAGGGTACAGCAGGAAGTTAACTATTTGTGGATGAGAAGCTGGAAGACAAGTCTTCTACCAATGAAACTCCTCTGACTCATGCATGTGAGCGGTAACGATAAGGAAATAGAGTGTAGATATGCAGAGTTTTATAAAGCTTATAGCTGTCTGTGAAGTAGCTGTGTATTTCTTTCCAATCAATGTAATGAAAAAAAAAGGTGGAGATGGGAACCTCTGAGCCAGCCAGATGGACCCAGGTAAAGCAGTCACTATTCTGAGAAGGGAGAAGCTATATGAAGGTCACACGGTCACTAACCAGATGGAAACAGAGTCTAGCAGGATTCTACAAGATGATAGATTCGATGGCAGTCTCAAAGGGAGAGCTGGCTGCAAAGACTCTGGAAGACTTACTGAGCTCAATGATAATGAGGCCTAAAGAAGTAATAATAAACTGAGGAAGGGCATTCAGTGATCAGAACCTTGATGGATACAGTACTGGGAGGAATATGTCGGGGGAAGAGTCAAAGGTAGAGAAAGGGAGGAAGCAGGAATCAATGTGACTAGATTCTATAGACACAAGATTTCCTACTGTGTCTCTGAGTTTGTCCATGTACCTTAGTGCCCATAAAAACATATACTTTCTGGAGGATATAATGAGCAAGTAATTACTGTTTTGAGGGTTCCAACTCATTTTTAAGGACGATATAGGAGATAATACACAGGATCAGACTGTCAAATCAGACTAACATGAATCAAGAGATCTTGCCCAGATTTTACCAGATCAAGCTTTTCTAATAATTTCAATATTAGATAATATTAGATAATCAATATTAGATAATCATGAGGCATAGACAAAGGAGTAGTGTGGGGACTCCTGACACTGTCTATCAAATCTTTTCTTATCACATGAGGTCACACTCTAGGCCCAGATTAACCTGTAGCTCTAAGCAATGTGTGCAATTCACATCACTTAACACAGAACAGGTAGAGTCATGCTCAGTTGGTAACAGTTTAACTTCCAGGGAGCTGGGACATATAAAGTCAGAGATTCACAGGTTTGTTTAGGGTAAGAGTTCTGGAATCCTGCTAAAAGCTATAGACAAGGACTAAGCTTATTTTACAAGAAGTCTGTCATTAGAGTGTTTACAAGAAAATTTAGCTGGATCTCTTGCCTTCTTTCTTTTCCAGGTGTATCGCTCCAGTAAAGAGAGAGATTAGATTGCAGGCCTTTTCCTGATAACCTTTCCCTTCCTAGCATAGGACTACATGCAAAATGGCTGTGAATGGTCCTGCTGCTTGTCCTTGACATAGGTCTGATGATTTGGTGTATGAAAGCATTGTCCTGCTTGTCTCCTGATTCTGGCTTAAGTTAAATTTCTATTGCCTAAAGATCAACTTAGAGGACAGATAATTCATTATTTCAAGTGTTCCTCTTGCTCAGTCACCATAATTTTCACTTGTGTAACATTTTTCATTATGTGAGTGAATATCTACACACTGCATAGCTGCACACTGTTGCCTTATCTTTACCACTCACAGAGCCTTTCCATTTGCATTACTCCAGCTGATATGCAAAATAATCTTAGAAGGCAGCCAAGAAAGATCTTGGTTTATAAAGAAAGAAACAGGATCATAAGCAGTAGGACAGGGAGTGTAGCCTAGGTGTGCCTGGCCCCCAAGTCCATGCTCTGTCCACTGCAACAACACTACAGGTGCTTTGAAGAGTAGACAGATGGTTTAACCAAGGTGGAGAGAAATATAACAGTCCCCATGTTCCTCTTCAACTTAAAGCATTTCCCCCCAAACTCTGCTTGCACAACACTTTTATAACTCCGTCACAGTGGTGGTAAGAGCTAAGGGTGCCATGATGGAGGACTGCACTGGAGCCATGAATCACCTTTTTAAGGACACACTAGTGGGAAAAGATGGATGGGCTGTCCCACAGCCCTCATCTGCCTCCTGACAAGTGTGACATTAGTAAGGGGAGTTTGATGCACTTTCCTTCTCAGCCCCCTCTCTTCATCCTCCTCAACGGGGCACTGATGATTGGCTCTGGCAGATAAAGGAGCAAAGGGAAAATAAAAAAGATGGGTGAAAAATTGTCTTCATACTCAATCTGCATATTCAAAAGACAGGATATTGCGCTGATCCCAAATAAGAACAGAAAGATGAACTGCGTTATCTATGCTGTGCTCCTAGTCCAGAGGCAGGCCTGCCTCACTCCCAATCCCAGCACAACTGGTGCACCCCACAATGAGGCTCCTTTGACCCCTCAGTTGTCCTAGGTCCAAGCCAGCTCTGAGCCAGGAGTTTATCTAAAGCTCTTGCTCAATACTCCATGATGCAGCTTTGTCATCTGCATTGTCAGGTTGCTCTGGCCTTAAACTCTGTTCAGGTTGTAGAGTTGTTCTTTTGTAAATGCCCTAGTTTAGTTAACTGGCCTTCTGCCTTTTGCCTGCCTAGGATCCCAGTCTCTGTAGGTCCTTTCACCATCTTACTCTTTCCAGGTAGACAAGAACTAGAGGCCAGGCCCTGTATTCATGTCTGGACACATATAATCTTCTAGAAGCCTTCCCTGAAATGCAGGATCACAACAGCCATCTATTTTCACACTGGGTTGCACTTACCCACTGGGACATCTTCACTATTTTCTGTTGAAACCCACCTCTTACATCGCCCAGGATTATCATATTAACTAGTGTCTGTTGCCAGGTTATTTAGATACCAGGTCATATACCTAGGCTGCATTTTTCCAGCTTCCACAATTGGTTTTGTCGCCGAAGTGCTAGTTCATTCCAGTAAACAGGTAATCCCAGCTCTGGTCTCATCTCAGTTAACCTTACTTCACTGTTCTCAGCCAAAACATGCCTGGCAGGGTAAAAACACCCAGCACAGAAGGCCCTTTGCCATTAAGGTATTATCTGCCAATCTTCAGGGAGCTGAGAAGCTCAACGTTATTGGTTTGATTTTCTGATACTCCCTTCTCCTGCTAAAAAGACTTTTTGAAATTTCAAATTAATTGATGTATAATTACCTTTGAAAAAAATTTATGGCAGCTCAGGGTAAGACTGAAGCTATCTGGAGGCATTACATAACCACTGTTAGGACTCTCTCCTTGAAGTTGATTTCCAGCCAGGGTCAAAGTACCGAGTGGGAGAGAAAGTCTTCATAATCTTTTCTTCCCTAGATTCTAATCAGCAGCTTCAAGTCATATCATACCCTCGAGTACATTCCAACTTCCTTGTCAGCCAGAAGGAGAAGAGAGAAATCATCATACCATCAAGACAAGTGTTCTGAGGGGATGAGAGTGAAGAGCACGAATCATTTGTTATGTCTCTTGGCAGCAAGATGAAGGCACACCTGAGAGTGCAGAAAATCAGGGTGGCTTCCGGACACCTGATTCACTCTCGTTGTCCTCCTCGAGGGAAATAGTCAGAAAAGGGTAATAAACATTCAAATATAACCGGAGATTCGAGTTAGCCTTCAGTAGGTAATATAGCAACTAATTAAATAATAGAAGAATTTTAAACCATCACACAATATTGAAGAAAATGTTATTTTTCAGTCACTTGCATACATTGCTGAGGGGGTACACTGTGGTACTTTCAGTCTTAATAAAAACCACTTTTTGTAGTATGATCAAACGACATTAAAGGTTAAAAATTCCTAAACTCAGTACTTCTAAGAATCTATCTAAAAGAACAGTCAAAGAGGCCGACAAAGAACGTTTACAAAAGCACTACTTACAATAAAGAAAACTCAGTACAGTTAAATAAAGTAAGAAACACCCAAATAATAAAACATGTGGCCATTAAAATTATATGCTAAAAATATATAATAATGTGGGAAAGTTTTCAAGATATGTTAGTGGGAAAAGCCTGATACAAATAGTGCATATCTTGCAATTTTATTTGTACACAAGATTGTGTGTGGAAGGTTAGATTACAGACAATATGAAATGCTCCTTTTGACTTTCCTGTATTTTCTGAATACAGAGAATGGCTCAGACACCGGCCAAGCCAAGGATTAGCCTCCCTGCTCTGTAACAGCCTTGTCTCTTCAGCAGGGAGCTCCATCCGCACGGGTTCTAATGTGCTTTTGTTGGCCCCACAAGAGCTCAGATTGAACCATGCAGCTGGCTGTTGGGAAAAGAGAGCAAATCTAATTTCCTGTAATTTCTCAGCCACCAGCACAGCTGGAAAATGGGGCCTTCCTGCTCACACCCTTGGCCTCACATGTGGTCACAGTTTACAATGCTTATTTTTGGAAATACAATGGCTGAAGCATTTCGTGGAAGCAGAAGAAATGTGTTGTTATGCTGGGTTGCAGGCACATGGCTGGTACTTGATAAAAGTGAGATAAACAAGCGAATGACTGACTGAACCAACACAGCAATCAATTTATCAGCCATATTGGATGCTTGCCAGATACCTAAGCTTTTCAGGGCACCAGGATAACCCTCTCACCTGCCAAAAGCCTCTCCTATATTCTGTTGAGGTCTCTAGTGACAGGAATTCACTAGCCATCAAGACCCTCGGGATCCTGACTTCATGTCTATTCTGTCCCCTGCCTTCTAAGCCAGTTCTTTTCAGACAGGGACTCTTTGGTGGCTAAATCCCGACCAGCACAGATGTCAAAAAATTTATTTTGGGGAAGATATCTGAATGCCCCCTTTTTCTTGTGAGGGACTATGAATGGCCATGTTATAAGTTTCTGGCAAGCCTATCGTTCAACTTAAAAAACGAGCAAACTAATCTACCCTGTAGGACCATTGCGAAGATTAAATAAGGTGAAGATGTGTAAATGTATCTAATATTTTAGGCATATAGACATTCATAAAGTTGATTTTCATTTTTCCTTTTTTCTATAGTCAGCCCAATTAAATTGTAAGTCTTTGAATTTCCCTCAAAACTTAATTCCTAGCCCCTAGGTATTTAGTTATATTCACAATTGTCTATCCCTCCCAAACCCCTTTCTAGGTGAAACTGCCCATCTAAAAGCCCATGACATTCCCCTCCCCATGGTCATAGTTATTCCAAACATGACAAGTAACTGCTCCTTTTACAGGTGAGGAAACGTGGGCACAGAGAGGTTAAGTAAACTTTCCCACACAGTTAGCAAGTGGCAGATCTGGGATCCAACCAAGCCAGGATCTTTCCTATGTTAATTGTACCATGGAAAACTGTCCTAACAGTGGTAAAATGTAAATATGACAGAGGAAATTTCATCTCTCCTGGCACAAAACAGCCAAACCAAAATCATCAGAGTCCTTCATTGTAGATGTTTATAATTTGTACCTAGGACAGCTGCTCACAGGATGACTGAAGATTAAGGGAGGGCCTCCAGGAGGAGGTTGTTGCCTGAAGCACAGCAAGAAAAAATATAAAGTCTCAAGGTGCAATATCAGAAATGGTCCAAATCGATGGCATGAGTTGTTAAATCATGCCTAGCTCAGCGTCTGGAATTCTGAAGTTTATCAAGAATTATTTTTTTTAAAGTCAGAGTGGTTTAGAGAAGAGATTAAATAATTAAATAAAAAGACATTTTTTTACTTAATAGGACTCAAATATACTATTCTACTTATTCTATTATGAAGTCATATGAAGCTTTACTAAACAATCAAATTAATCATTGCTTCCCACTTGTTCTATCACATCAACATGCCACAGAGAGGTACCAGTTTAGTTTCTTCCCTTTTGAGGTTCTGATCTCAACCAGGGAAAACACTGGCACACTAATTTTGGATTACTTATAATCTCCTCTAGGTGAGTTTTTAAACATATATATATATATTATTATTATTTGAGATTATCTTAATCTGGTGTAGCTGATCACTGGGGCTGAAAAAGCCAGCCACTGTGGCCCAATGTATCTTTAGATATGTTCAGAGAAAGACCTGTCCAGTGTGCCAACGGCCCTTGAGTTGTACCCATTGGTCCAAGTCTCTGGAGCTCAGGCAAAGATGATACAAATGACATCCACTGGCCCACTGCCACTGCTGCCTGAGGAGCCAGACCTATAATGAGACAGATTGGATTTACAGGAAAATGACTTCAAGAACATAAGAGATAACCCTTGCCAATCAGAAGAAAAAGATAAGATGGAGCATATGCCTAGTACATCTGGTGACTCTGGCGAGCAGAGCTCAGTGCTGGCAAATGGGACATTACCGCTAGTCAAAGTGATTTAACGGGAAATCCTGGCTGTCCCATTATTTTCATCGATTTAAAGTTTATCAATATTTGACCTTGAAGGAATCAGAAGCCATGTGCATTGTGGCCATATTGAAGCAGTGATATGATTAACAAGAAAACTAAACAGACGTAAGTAAGAAACATAGTTTGTTGTGAGGGAGGGGATGACTATTGACTGAGGTCTTCTGGATGCTACATATCACATGAGAGCCTTTACCACAGGGCGTCTCAATCTCAGGTGATTTATTGGTATTTGGAGACAGATAATTCTTTGTTGTAGGAGCTATCTTATACACAAGGATGTTTAGCAGCATCTTGGCCTGGACCAAATAGATGCAGTAGCGCCATTCCTCTTCCCCAACTGAAACAACCAAAAATGTCTCTAGACATTGCCAAACGGCCCCTGAGTGGGGAAGTTTCCACTGGTTGAAACTGCTGCTTTAACAATAACATTAATAACCACAATTAATGAGGCTATTGTACCTAACAAGTATTGATTTAAACCCTTTGATATTTTTACTAGAGGCCCAGTGCATAAAATTCGTGCAGGGATAGGGTCCCTAGGCGTGGCTGGTGATCAGGGCCGATTAGGTTCCCCGCTTCCCCACCTCCACCTTCCCCCGCTCCCTCAGTGCCCCAACCATGTTCTGTGCCGCCCCCTGGTGTCAGCGCATGTCATAGAGAGCAATCGAACTCCCATTCTCCCAGTCAAACTCCTCAGGGGACACTTTGCATATTAGACTTTTATATATATAGATGCTTTTATATTCTAATATATTATCCATACAGAGTAGTGTACAAAACAAAAATGTAGCCCTAACCAGTTTGGCTCAGTGGACAGAGCGTCAGCCTGCGGACTCAACGGTCCCAGGTTCGATTCCGGTCAAGGGCATGTACCTTGGTTGCGGGCACATCCCCAGTGGGGAGTGTGCAGGAGGCAGCTGATCGATGTTTCTCTCTCATTGATGTTTCTGGCTGTCTGTCCCTCTCCCTTCCTCCCTGTAAAAAATCAATAAAGTATATTTTAAAAAACAAAAACAAAAAACAAAACAAAACAAAAATGTATAGCATAATAATGTATCAAACAGGGAATATTAATGTAACCACCAGCCAGGTGAGGGAGGAAAGAACATTGCTACTTTTAGAAACTTCCAATGGACCCCTCCCAATCTTTACTCACTGTTTGCCTCCCAAGGTAACCATTATATTAAACTTCCTTGTTTTATTTATAGTTCTACTACCTAAACATGTATCTCTAAAGCTATAGTTTATCTTTATGCAGCATTTCTCAGGCATTTACTGGTATACATGTGGGACCAAAAAAATGTTTTTTAAATATATTTTATTGATTTCAGAGAGAAAGGGAGAGGGAGAGAGAGATAGAAACATCAGTGATGAGAGAGAATCATTGATCAGCTGCCTCCTGCATGCCCCTCACTGGGGATTGAACCCAGGACCCTTCAGTCTGCAGGCCGACGCTTTATCCACTGAGCCAAACCAGCTAGGGCCAAAAAAAAATGTTTAAAGAGAGTAAACCAAAAGGAAAAAAATTGGGGTTCAGGAAACTGGGAAAACAACACCAGGATCCCCTGGTGATGGGGGAGGGTAATCCCAGAAGAGCAGCTGACAGCCAGGGTAGAAAGCAATCAGTCCATATTGAAACAAGTAGGACAGTTCCAGCACAGAAAAATGAAATCAATATAATGCCTGATGCATCTGAATATATACTGAAAGGCGAATTGAAGAGCTGGTGAAAATTTGGACTTAATATAGGGGAAAGATACATAGAAAATACACAAGAAAACAAAGGACAATTTCACTGTGGAAAACAAAAGGCAGTGCAGGATAGTTATGCTAGTATATTCCCTGACTCAGTTGTAAATAATTTACATTGTCATAGTGTAAACTCGGAGTATTGACCGAAATGATATGATATAACAATGGTAGGACAGGAGAATGGGAAGTATGGGATGGGGATTCAAAGAGCTAAATCCTTTAATATCAGGGAGTCAATAGATAATGCCTAACAGAACAATGTTATTTTAAACTACGGTAGTAAGTACCAAAAGAATCCACCAAAAGAGATAAAAATGGTTGTCTCTTAGGAAGGTGAAAATGAGGTAGAGTGAGGGTTACTGGTTTTCATATCAAACCTTGTAACACAGTTTGACTCTTTAAATCATGTGCATGTTAACGTTTGATGAAAATGAATGTTTAAAAAACTGTCTTAAAAAGAGTTACTTATGTGGAGATGAATGCATAAGTAGTGCTAGAAGCAAAATGAATAGGAAATAAGTTGGTAAGTTCATAAACCTAGATTGAATGTAGCTTTCCCTGAATGACCATTTGCAAGTAGCTAATGAGGTAGTTTGAGACGCTCCAGGAATAGCAGTCGACTCCTCTCATTCCATTCAGATAAAGATTTTAGAGGATGTGTCTTCAAGATCCAGAGCACCGAAGCACAGGGAAATTAAAATGCTCGGAAAGAAAGTTCTTTTCCCAGTGAAATTTTCACACACTTTCTATATTTTAACATAACGTTTGCTTTCTAGGTCACACCAGTCAGAAGGAGAAGCATCAAGGACTTGATAACTCTTTTAATGTGTGATCTCAACCCTGGAAATCCCAGACCTCTCAAACCTCCAAACCCTTTATTCCCCAAGGAATTCCTCAGTGCCCATTGAAAGCGCCTGGGAGGACGCGGGAGGTAGCCGATTGAGCACACACTTATGGATCAGATCTATTTTGGTTCAAATCCCAGTTCTGCTCTTAATAGGTGTGTGATCTTGGTAAAATTAGTTCATCTTTATTAATCACAGTTTCATCACCTAAAAATATAAGGATAAGAATGTCTACCTTGCTCCATGGTTCTTGAGACCACATAGATGGTTTGTAGCCAATTTAATTAATGTTATAATTATTGTCATTGTTATAATTATAATAATAATTATTACTACTACTGCTGCTGTCAGCGGTGCCACATGCAACCCATGCACAGTGACTGTACATAGAAGTTGCTGTTCCTTTGTCTCATTCTCCATGGACTCTGACCTTGTAAGGCCACTGGTTAGCCACACCATTTCTGCCAACTAGCATCAGGGTCTGTCTCGCCACTGTCACCAACAGCTTTATAAGGCTTCCTATAATACTATGTGATTTTTTAGCTTTCTTAACCCCCCCCCCACTCCTTTCCCCCTTAATGAACCTGGAAAAACTATTTGTGAGGGCCAGGTCAGAGGAAATTTAAATTACAACATTCATTTATATAATAAACATTCATTGTGCAATTACTATGAATCCAACACTGTTGTGTGTGTAAAATATTCAAAGACAGAGCCTCTGATGTTCAGTGTCTCAAGGCTGATAAACATTAGCCACACCCCACAGTTAGAGGTGTACCTTTCTAACACTGCCCAGTGTTTTTAGATTTCCTAGTGGCACGCACTGTGTTTTCTAAGATGACCGTAAAATCTCTCATCCCCAAAGTGTGACAATATGACATTGACATTCCTGTTACAAAGAGTTTGGGTCTATGTTCCCTCCTCTTGAATCTGGGTGGATCTGTTACTTTAGAGAAAGTGTTGCTATATGACGTCCAAAGCTAGGTTGTAAAAGGCAATACATCTTCTATATGTAACCCCCCCTACACACACACACACACACACACACACACACACACACTCACACTCACACTCAACACACACACCAAAACCTAATTTAAAATAATAACAATCATTTTGCTCATGAATCTTCAAGGTGAGCCGGGATCAATGGAAATAGCTCATCTTGACTTTACCTGGAAAGGCATCCGATGGGGAGGCTAGACTGGGCTGGAGGATCTACTTCCAAACTGGCTCTCTCACATGGCTGGCAATTGGATACTGGCTGCCAACTCCTTTCCACATACGTCTCTCAATGGGGCAAATTGGCTTCCTCACAGCATGCTGGCCTCAGCGTTTTGCATAGCAGCACACGAATCCAAAGGCAAGTCGCACAAGAGAACAAGGCAGAATGTGCATGATCTTTTTTTAACTTCGCCTCTGTAGTGTCACTTCTGCTGCATTTTCTATACAGGGAAACAAGCACAAGTTCAAGGGAAAGAAACATAGATTCCATCTCTCCATGGGAAGAGTGTCAAAGTCATAATGTGGAGAGAGCATGGGGAATGGGAGATAGTAGTATATTATTTTGGGGAAATACAATCTGCCACACTTGTCACTTTGTCTGAGGGCTGCCCCCAGGCCACAGGAGACCTCCAAGTGCCTGAGAACTGACATTCCCCTCATAGTCCTTAACCAATTACTGACAGGAGCAGGGCTACAAAAACTCCATCTTGCTTGCCTCCTGGTTGGGGCAAGTTTGAGGTGTGATCTGCACTGTTTCCAGAATTCCTCTGGGGATAGAGCCAAAGAGCTTCTTGGGGGACTCTTCTCAACATAACCCCCTTTCTTAGACCATTCCTACCTGGTCCTAGTTCCCTAATGCCCCAATGACTTTCCCTAAAAGTACTTTCACATAAATACTCATCTCAGGGTCTTCTTGGAAGACCTTAGGAAAAGCCTACCTCAACACACATCATTCCATCCTAAGGTACTTTTGTGGTTTGTCAAAAGGAGCCTTTAAGAAAATTTAACACTGCACCCCAGAAATAGAGGTCGTTATTTCCTTGAAATGATAAAAGAACTTACACATACAGATGTTAATAAAAACACACATGGAAAAATGATTGAGATACTACTTTTATTTTGGTTTTCACATTTTTGCCTCCTCCCTTATTTCCATTTCAAGAAAGTAGCCAGGCTCTTTGTAGTTCCTTGAAATAGGGTGTGTTTTTTTTCAGGGCAGGAAGCTGAAGTTTCTGGTGAGTCTCTATGAAAGCCCAAACTCCTTGAAGTTGTTGTGTTCTGTGTCTCGGAGAAGAAAAAAAAAAGAAGACAATATCTTTGTGGATCTGAAAAAAAGAAATTGTCTTAACGGGAAATGGGGTGGAGGTTGTCAGGACCCACAAACATGGGACTCAGGAAGCTCTTGAAGGGAAATGTTTTGATGGCAGACCTAGTGGCTCACTGTATAAGCCAAGAATCTGAGATTTCACCATATAAGGAATGGGGTTTCCTGCAAGTTAGGTGGAAAGTCACTAATCTGAGGTTAAAAAAAAAAGAAAGAAAAGAAAAAAAGGGTCAGCTCTCAGAGGGAGAGGCAAGCATCTGAAGGTAAAGGAATAGGGTAGAAAGCAGAGGGTGTTCTGCCAGGGAACACATTGGAAGGTTATAATCCTCCTGTGTTTTCCCTTTAAGATTGCAAAAAAATAAAAGTAAAATTCAGCCTCCAGTTTAACATCTTCTCTCAACTCTTCAGCAAAGTGTAAAATCCCCACACAACCCTGAGTGGTGTATGTTGAGAATAGTGTAATGAGGGTGGGGGTAGTAAAGGATATGCTACTTGTTTCACATCCCCTCTTCTAATGGACTCACAGTGAGGGAGCCTTGTCCTTCAAAGAGACTATCCCAGGGAGTTCCACAAGTGACCATAGCAAAGCAATTAAGGACCCACCAATTACTCAGATGGAGTGTTGGAGGGATGGCTACTGGTGTGGAGGAATCTATATTAGAACAGAGTACAGAGTCAACAGTGAATACAACCAAGGGCTACTGCATGATTTGCTGGCCAATGAGATGATGATGTTATGGCACCATCTCTATTATAGATACACTAGGGCTGGTGCATGGATTCATGCACTTGTGAGGTCCCTCAACCTGGCCTGCTACCTCTCACAATCCGGGACCCCTCAGGGGATATCGGACTGCCAGTTTCAGTTCAATCTTCACTGGCCAGGCCGAGGGACCCCACCAGTGCACGAATCCATGCACCAGGCCTCTAGTATGCATATAAGATCTTTGGTTAATCTCTTCCCGCCCTCCCCCTACCCCCTTCCCTCTGAGATTCATCAGTTTTTTCCATGTTTCCATGCCTGTGCATTGAGCGTCTGCCCTCTGGTGGTCAGTGTGCATCATAGCTACCAGTTGAACAGTCAAACGGTGGAATGGTCACCCAGGCGCTTAGGCTTTTATGTATGTAGATATTTAGCTTGTTTTTTAAATGAACTCCCCTAAAGATTTATGCACTTTCTAGTCAAACCTCTAAAATTCATTTTTAGTTAGAACCATGTATCTAGTTTAGTCAATCTTAATTATTTTGAGCAACTTCAGGTCCCTTAATCATTGAAAGCATGTTAATACACTAAGGGAAGAGGCGAGGGAGCAGCCAACACAGTGAAAATAAAAGTCAGATGATGTGGTGGGAAAGATTAAAAAGCACCAAGCTCATAATGTTGGAAATAACCCTCAGAATTTTAAGAAAAGCTATTAAGAATGGAATACCTAGCCATTCCATTTCCTAGGAAGGTTTCAATTTCCCACACGTAATTGAAACAATCTATAAATTCTATATTGCTCTGTTTTAGGTCTCTATGAATAAGGACAATGTCCAATTCACATGCTCCAAGCACCTATCAGCTGTTAAGAATCCTTGAAAAAGAAATATTGACCACAATCTTTGGCTGATTCATGTGATGAATAGCCTTGGCTTGGATATATTCTGAAAACACTGCAATATAAGAAAATGTTTTTAATCTAGTTCTGAGAAATAAACCGAACCATATTTCTAGACAACTGACTTAGGAGAACAGCCTCCTTAAATAATGAAATTTGAAAACCTGTATGTGGGAGTAAAGCAAATTCAGTTTCACTGCTAGATTTTGGATTTCTATCCTTCTATAGAACTTCGCAGCTGGCATTTTGACTGTCCATTTCCAACCATTACGGTTGCCTGCCAGGAACAGCTTTGACAACTGTGAGATGGGCCTGATGCCTGGCTAACTCATTCATGATACTGAGTTGGAACAGAGCTGATTCTCCCAATAGACCTGTCTGAGAAAATGTTTACTCTGTGTTTCATGTGTTACAGACATTCAAGAGATAGCTGGATTAAAGGAAAAAAAGAAGAAAGGAAGAAAGAGAGGGAGGGAGAGAGGAAATGAGAGAATGATGGTGGATGAATTAATGCTATACTTTCCTAGTCCATTTACTTTCCTACTCTTGGGAAGGACATTCTCACACCTTCTCTCCTCAAACCCCAAAGACCCCTCCCACATTCTTACTTTCAGCCAATTCTCACTTTCTTCTTCATGGAGAAAGGTGAAACAACGTAAATTTGGTAAACTCTGCCACCCCTTCTATCCATCTACTACCTTCAAGGCAATATTCCCATCTTCTCACCTGATAACATATGAATTAATCACACTCCTATCTAAAAATGATCCCTCAGCCCCACTGGTATGGCTCAGTGAATTGACCTATGAACCAGGAGTTCACTGGTTCAATTCCTGATCAGGGCACATTCTCAGGTTTTGGACTCGATCCCCAGTAGGGGGCATGCAGGAGGCAGCCAATCAATGATTCTTTCATCACTGATATTTCTATCTCTCTCTCTCTCTTTCTCCCATCCTCTCTGAAATCAATAAATGTATATTTTTTAAAATAAAAAGTATCCTTCATCTTTGCACTTGATCCCATCCCCTCTGGACTACTAAAAGATGCTATTCTAACAATTCTCCCTCTCTCTCTCCTATCATCAAATGTTCACCCTCTACTAAATCATCCATATCAGTTTACAAACATGTTATTTCTCCCATTTTAAAAAATTCTTTCTGGAACTTCCCACTTTTCCTGTAGCTGCCACTTTATTTCTTTCCTTCCCTTGCAGCAAAGCCCTTGAAAGTGCTAGTCAAACACCCTAACTGCAATTCTTCTCTTATCTTAACATAAATCTACTCCAACTTGGCTTTTTCTACCACCGCTCCACCAGTACTGCTCTTATTAAGGTCTCCTCTGTATGGCTAAGCCCTGTTGGCTATTCTTGGATAATTCCGTTCAGTTGTCCTCTCTGAGCCTCAGTTTTCACCTTCAAATAAAACAAGACGTGAAGCAGATGAACTCTAAGATACCTTCCGCTTCTGCATGCCATGACTCAATCAACTATGTGACTCCAAGGGGGTTCACAATAGATGCGAAGAACATTTGGACTTTATTCTGGTGCAGAATCTCAGGACAAGTGGGAGGCCTGCTAGACTGTGGCTAAGCCGCCTTCCTCTGATGCCCAGCCTGCCATGAGGCTTTCCTGGCTGAGTCACTGCAGCCATCCTCCAGATGACACTGATCTTGGAGAAGCTGCAGGGTCTATCCCACGCCACCCCTGATGCACAGGCTACACAACCAAGGACTTCTTCATGAGATTCCAGCAGAGATTTCATGTCTCTGCCAAATTTAAATCACGGCAAATTACTACTTGATGTCCCCTGGTTGGACTTTTGCCTTTGATCCTATCCCTCATTACCCATTGGTTTGCAGCATCAAGGCAGAGTTGCTAAGAACAAATCTCTGGCCCTGCTCAGTAGACTGTAAACCGTCCCATGGCCTTTATCAGCAAACGATCCTATGAATCTCTCTGCTCTTGGGCACAGAGTCCCTGGAGTAGCAGCTGTCATACCTGTCTCTCCCCCACAGGACAAATGCCATTTTCTGAAAGAAGGATAAAGGCTGAGCTATAAGAAATCTGGGCCCCGTGGGACACTCGCTGGGGAAGCAGAAAGACAAGTTGGGCATCCACTGGTTAGTTCCATCCCTGCTGCGGGTGCCAATGAAGGGCCCAGACCATGGAGAAGTCAGCAAGATACAGACGGCATCATGGTGTGAGGTGCAGATGCATCAGGGCGGCTTCTTAGTGTCACCAGTGGGAACACTTGGGAAAGGAAATCTCTCAGCAACAGTAAGTCTGGGACATGGGTCCCATCTCCCTTATCAAGCCTGAATCCCCACTGCTCCAACAGGGACCACGTCACAAAAGTCATGTGGTTTGGTGAGCCAGGCCAAAGCGTCAAGAGTTAGGGGATGGATATTCTCTCCCCAAAGACAAGGAAGCATATCTTTTTCCTAAGAACAAGTGTCTCTTTCACAAAAGTCCCAGCAAGCACACCCAGATAATGACCTGTTCCTAAAGGCGTGCCCAGCATCAAACTTGCTGTGGACGATGAAGATGCAGCTGATGCTTCTCACAGAGGCCTACCGCTGGTCCTTCTGCCTGAAATACCTTCCACCTGCTTCCTCACCTAAAAACTGCGACTCATCCTTCCAGACCCAAATAAAATGTCCTCTATGAAAACTCTCCCAATCCTTCCCCAGCCTAAACACACACACACACACACACACACACACACACACACACACACACACACCAATAGATCATTGTCTTCTCTATAATATCTCAATATTTTGTTCATAATGTGGTTACTCAATCCATAAATATTTTGAAGAAATTGGCTTATACTAAAAAATGCTTAATTGTGACATCTTCTTATCTATCAATTGGATATAAATTATATATGTTAATGCTACTATCCAATGATGAACAACTATAATAACAGTAATAAAAACATGTTTTCAGAGCAAGCAATAGCTAACACACATACACATTTCTCTCGGGTCCTCAAAATGAGCAATTCTCATTTGCTTTTATATAAGGATTTTTAGCTTCTTCCACAAGAAACAACTAAGAAGAAAAAAAGGCAAGACAATGTAAGGCAAGGTGACACAACTTCACAGTTTTCCCCCTTCCTTTACCTGGTGAAAATTACTTTTCTGCTTAACAATTTTCAACTTTACCTCAAACAGAAGCTGCCCAAACTTGCCATAAATATAGAAATCAGAGCTATAGATGACAGTCACATCAATGTTGAATTTTTATTCAAAGCCGGTGTTCAAGCTTGACATTCCATCTTATGTCACTGCCATTTTAAAGATTGGAGAGAAGAAAAGTGCAAGAATGTTCAGTCCAGCTGGTTGGGGATAATGAGACATCTAGTTCCTGCAGCAAATTGACATTTGGTGGAGATCTATCAATAGACCTTCATTAAGCACTGTGGGTTCAGCCTATGCTTAAGTGAATTTTCTCTACTCTGATGAAAGACACTTCTAAGAAGGGGACGTGGATCATGAATGGGAACTAGAGAGCAGTGCATGAGAATGGACAAAATCTACCTGGGTCCTTCAAGCCAGGGGTTGGCAAACTTTTCTGTAAAGGCTGTATCCTTCAGTTTTAAAGGCTATATGGTCTCTGTAACAACTACTCAACTCTGCCATTGTAGTACAAAAGCAGCCATAGATAATAAAAAAATGAATGGGCCTAGCTGTGTTCCAATAAAACTTAATTTTCACTAACAGGCGACTAGTCAAAGTTTGCAGGCCCCCTCTAAACTACTATTTCCTAAAATATTATATATAGAGTGTCCCCAAAATGTATACACACTTTGAATATTTATTCATTCCAATGGGTTAAATTGAAAAGAAAGAAACATCAATTGAGATATTAGCTGTTAGTGTATACATTTTGGGGGCACACCCTGTATATACCATCATGGGTACATGGGTGTACTGGATGATTTTAGGGAGCTCACAAAGAAATATGTTAAATTGTCTTTGTAATTTAATGATTATTAGAAACAAATGTATAATTACCTATCAAACTTACAATTTCATGCATATTATTAGTTAGAATAGGACTAACTTTATTTTTAAGTAAAAAAAAAAAAGACTTGATTTAAAGAAAAAATAATAAGTAAATAAAAGGAGGATATTGATATTGCAAAAATCTTGTAGTCCCACTGGGTGGGTTGGTTGTTGGTTGGAGCATCATCCTGGGCACCAAAAAAAATTGCATGCTCAATTGCTCAATACCTCAGTTGTGGGTTCCATCCCCAGTCAGGCCATGTATGGAAGGTAACCAATCAATGTTTCTCTCTCTCTCTCTCTCTCTCTCTCTCTCTCTCTCTCTCTCTCTCTCTCTCTCCTTTTGCTTATCAATAAAAACATTTCCTCCAGTCCTAGCTGGTTTGGCTCAATTGATAGAGCATTGCCCTGTGGACTCAAGGGTCTCGGGGTCCATTCCAGTCAAGGGCACATGCAGGGGTTGCGGCTCGATCCCCAATGGGGGGCATGCAGGAGGCAACCAATCAATGATTCTCTCTCATCATTGATGTTTCTATATCTCTCTCCCTCTCCCTTCCTCTCTGAAATCAATTAAAATATATATATTTTTAAAAACATATCCTCCAGTGAGGGTTACAAAAAAAAAATCTTGTAGGTGATATATAAATGTCCAAAGCCTGCAAACATTGCTCTAAGCTGCACTTTCCTCCTCCCCACTGACACGATGCAGCCTCACTTCATCTTTATGACCACTGCTATCTGCACTGGATTTTTCCCTCTGGAAAATGGCTAGGACTCAGACTGGTTCACAAAAGTGCACTATGTTTTGTCTTGAAGTCTTTCAACTATTATGTGACCATATTTATAACTTTATTTGGAATATTTTTGATGTCTTTAAAATTAAAGAAAAATAGACATTGTATCGTTTTTATAACTTCAAAAGAAAAATATCCACTTTATGAAATACAGAACCTTTGTTGAAAGGGCAATCAGAGATGATTTGTGTAATTAGCTTTTGAGGATTTGGGGTGGAAGGGCAAGAAGGGTTTTTTGTTCATATTTCTAGCTCCCAGTATGCCACCTAGGTAAATCATATTTCAGAAAATGCTGTTTCAAACCATGGAAAATAAAAATTTAAAGGTCAAAGAACATGAGGCTTTTCTCCCTCTCACCTCTTTTCTAAATAGTTAAGTCTGTTGACAATTTTCTCTCAAAGTCCCCCTTGGCTTCCAGGTAGAGGCTTAATTCCTAGAGATAAGTCGCCTTCTTCCTAGAAAAGCGGATCAGCTCAGCACAAGTATCAATCCCACTGTGTCTTCTCATTGACCTTCGTTGTTTGGATTTCTGTCGTCAATGTGAACAAGGAATAAGCAGAGCAGAAGCCTAGATTCAGAAACGAGACGCAGCTGGATTTAAAGTCCAGCTTGGCCATTTTTTAATCCTACTTTGTAGAATCCTGATAAATATTCAAGATAAACTATGTAAAGTCTCAAACATGATTGCTGACTAGATTTAGGAAATAAAAATAGAGGCGATCTGTATTTTATCTGTCGACTCTACTCCGGCACAGTGTACACTTGCAATACATTTTATAAATTGTTATCTTTATGGGAAACACATCACATTTCTGTCTCTTCATGCTGTTAATTTCTGGAAAAATAAGAACACGTCTTGTAATGAGCACCTTATTGCTTTCCTCGGAAATAGAAACTTGGCTTTAGATTCAGAAAGAAAGAAGAAGGAAAGATCAAAAACTCTGTGTTAGCCCTGGCCAGATAGCTCAGTTGGTTGGAGCATCATGCCCTAAGGTTGCAGGTTCAATTCCCAGTCAGGGCACATAACTAGGTTGTGAGTTCAATCCCGGTTGGGGCTCATATGGGAGGCAACTGATCCATGTTTCTCTCTCCCATAGGTGTTTCTCTCTCTCTCTCTCTCTCTCTCTCTCTCTCTCTCTCTCTATCTCTCTCTCTCCTCCCTCTCTCTAAAATAAAAAAAAAACTCTGTGTTAAACAAAATGGATATTGGAAAAGATCAAGTAAATTCAGAGGGGAAATCGTGCCTATTAGAAAAGTAATCTCGGGTAAGGTACATTCCCTGACAGCAATTTGTTCAAAATTCTGCATTGAGGGTGGCCTGAAATCCAGTTCTCTGAGCCTCTGTGGGTCATTTTAGCTGTGCAGCCCTGTTTTAGGAAGAGAAGGATGAGATACAAGTTTCAGGACATATATGACACGCCCCACCCATTTTTTTCCGGAGTAGGGAAGAGGAAAAGGACCCAGTCTTTCCCGCTGGCACACGTGTCACCTCTCATAGCAACTATGACCGCGGGAGTCAGATTGCTTCCTAACTGTGAGGCAGCATGTGCTGGGTGAAGTTGGCTGCTTACCGCATGTTTTTGTTTTCGCCCAGGTGACTGAATAAAAAAATGTAGGGAGTATAGAAAACCAGGGAATGCTCTGCCAACGGTTTGTTTCCTAGAATGCTCCTCTATGGGTCTCCTTCCTGA
>NW_005871056.1:4898431-4929780 GCF_000147115.1 Myotis lucifugus
AGATGTAGCGAGAGCCCTAACCCGGTTTGTCTTAAGGGGATAGAAGCTTCCACCCGCAGGCCGAAGGGTCAGACTGAAAGGGTCCCAGGTTCGATTCCCGGTCAAGAGCCATGTACCTTAGTTGCAGGCATATCCCCAGTAGGGGGTGTGCAGGAGGCAGCTGATTGATGTTTCTCTCTTATCGATGTTTCTAACTCTCTATCCCTCTCCCTTCCTCTCTGTAAAAAATCAATAAAATATATATTTTTTTAAAAAGAGATAACCAGAAAGATGAACAATGAGGAAGAGGAAAACTCAGTGTCTTCTTGAGGGAAAATGCCAAGAACAGAATTAGAAAAGGCTTACTAAAAAGGGGCAGGTGAGAACCCCCTTTGGGGGTCAAACGACCCTTTCACTGGGGTCGCCTAAGACCATCGGAAAACACATATATAATTACATATTGTTTTTGTGATTAATCACTATGCTTCAATTATGTTCAATTTGTAACAATGAAAATACATCCTGCATATCAGATATTTATATTACGATTCATAACAGTAGCAAAATTACAGTTATGAAGTAGCAACGAAAATAATTTTTTGGTTGGGGGTCACCACAACATGAGGAACTGTATTAAAGGGTCGAGGCATTAGGAAGGTTGAGAACCACTGGTATAGAGGGAACAGACCTCAACATAATAAAGGTGATATATGACATGCCCACAGTTAATACCATACTCAGTGGTGAAAGGCTGAAAGCTTGTTTAGATTTCAAAGACATAATCAGTGGTCATCAGGCCTGCCCTCTTTGTGTGATACCCAGAGATCAGTTTGAAAACTGAGAGTAGTCCACACCGTAGTTCAGTTCTCAGTGTTCTTACTGAATTGATTTGGGTCTGTTTCACACATGTGTTGCTCAGTGGCATGTCTACAACTTCATATACAGATTTAAAGGCTCCCTTTCTCCTCTTTCCTCCTGTCTTTACTTTCCCCTCACTCTCTCATTGGAAGGGCAAGGAAAACCACCTCTTGGCTGTCATTTGCTTAATGGAGAGCAGTGATGGTCAGCAGGGTTCTGGCTCACAGTCCCCGCAGCATCTGCCTTCGTGTGTGTGAGTGTGGGTGGGAGTGCTGCCTCGCTTCATAGCTGCATTGATAATAACAGTGAACACTGGAAACAAACAACATACTTTTGAATGGGAGGGTAAATAAATTTTCAAGTGAAACCACACACAGAGTATTATACAGTATTAAAAATGAATGCACCAGCCTGGATGGCATGGCTCAATGGTTGAATGTCCACCTATGAACCAGGAGATCACAGTTCACTTCCGGGTTAGGGCACATGCCTAGGTTGTGGGCTCGACCCCAGTTGGGGGCATGCAGGAGGCAGCCCATCAATGATTCTCTCTCATCATTGATGTTTCTATCTCTCTCTTCCTCTCTGAAGTCAATAAAAAATATATTTTTTTAAATGAATGAACCATTGATATGTCTATACAATATATACATACATCTTTGAGTAAAAAAAAGTAAGTCACAGAATCCACATATGCAAGAGCCTTCTTTTATGAAGCTTGAGAACAAGCAAACAAAATTATGTATAATTTACAAAAACACACATCAATGTTAAAAACTGCTTTATGAAAAGTAAAGGAAACCTCAAAATTTGGGGTAGTATTTCCCTCTGGGGCAGGAGGAAAGGGGGATGCAATGAAGGAAGGGCACACAGTAGACGCCATAGTACTGGTAATACTCTATTTTTTTTTAACTTTGGTGATGGGTTCACCAATTTTGTTTTATTATGTTCACTAATCACATATCTGTCACATATTATTATTTTCAAATATTATGTACCTATCTGAATTAGATAGATTCTATATATGCTGATAAAATATCTTTAAGATATAGTATATAAATATAAAACAAGGAGCAGACCATTATGTGTATAACACAATCCTGTATTGAAAATATACTATATATGTTTACACTTATAAAATTATACAGAGGAAGTCTAGAAGCATATATCACATTCTTAAGAGTGATTAAGTTTAAGGAGTGGAGCAAGATGGAAGTAGACTCACCCTGATAACTAGATATCTCTATTCTTTTTTACTTTTGTAATGATACATTAGTATTTTTATTTGAACTTTTTTAAACTAGAGAAAGGAAAGTTATGTCAACACCTGTCACAGACAACTCTTTGGTAAATCGTGTGAGCACAAGATGTGAAAAGGTAACATCAACTTATTTCACCCACATGGTTTCCCTTTCATTAGAGATATTTCGTGCTTCCAGCCTGGGGCGTCGCTGTAGGAAATCTCACTACTAAAGCCAAGACTGAAATCCACATTCTCTGATTCGGGGCTTCTTCTCAATATCCTGAGCTGCGGTGATTATGACCTGCTCGCCTTTTCGGGGGATTTTCAGGTGCATTAAAGCCCAGGACGAGACCTGGCAGCCTGTGGCAAAATCAGCCTGCAGATCCTGTCCCACATTCATAGTGACACTTGCAGGCACTTAACTTCTGATAATTACATTAAAAATCCATCATCTTCACATAAAACCTCCATTTCCCACTTCTCTTTAAAAATATCCCAATATGGCAATACCAACCTGAATTCACATGGCAGAAATCTGCTCCAGGCATGAGTCCCTCTCCCTCCCTCTGTCTCCTTTTCCCAGAGTTTATTACCACACTTGTGCTGCCTTTTTTATTAAAGAAGAATTAAAAGTGAATGGGTTTTTCTTCCTATCTCTACATAAATTAGAATATTTTTAAAAGGCCATGTGTTTTAAGAGAATGAGAGAAAACATATTTTCTTATTGGAGTGGTTTCTTTCCCTGTGGCTTCAAAATAAAAAATAAAAGTGAATCAGAGCTAAATAAATTAATTTAAGGTGGTTCAATGAAATAAATCATAACAAAGACTCAAATCTGAATAACTTTAAATATTTGAGTTTGTGATTCTGGAGTAAAGGAATCTCTGAATGCTTTCCCCTAATAATAATATCTATAACTAGAGGCCCGATGCACAAAATTCATGGAAGGGGCTCGGCCCCCACCGCCATGACAGCTGCCTCTGCCTCGGCCCCCACCACTGCAGCTTTGTCCAGAAGGTCATCTTGTCTAATTAGCATATTAGCTTTTATTATTATAGATAGTTCCCAACTCTCTTTACTAATGATTTCTATATCTGTCTAATCCAGAAGTCCTTGCTATCTCATCCCTACTATGACTTGTTATATGACTGAATTAAGAGAACATATAATTTATTTAATAATAGGTACCAAATATCCTTAGTTACTCAAATTCATAATTTCCACATGTTCAAGTTAAGAGAAAATGGACAGGAATGGCAATTACATATTTCCTCTAGACTATATGCCTCATTTTAGTCCTGACCTGATTCTCCTAGGATTCTGGATATATAATAAAGACTCATGCTTTGGCTATAAACACTATAACTGGAGAATATTTGAGAGCTTCAGATGGGAAGATTCTTGTAAAATACTTTCTTCGGTGCTCAGAAGGGCTTTTATTAAACTTGCTAAAAGTAGTCCTTTCAGAGGGCTGTCAGGAGAGTTTATTTTCTTCAGTTCTGCTTGTGAGATTATAGTGGCTATCCACAAGATAAGCTGTGATTTGATTACTCTCCGAGAAGTTTCAAGGGGAGGTAGAAAAGAACAAGAGAATGGGAAATTAATTTTGGCAATCATCAGGCACCAGTACACAGCAGTCTCACGGCAACCATGGCATTTTCTGTCCCGTTTACAGATGAGGAAACCAAGACTGATGAAATAACTTGCCCAAAGCCACATAAACAGTAAGTGAACGAGTCAGAATTTGAACTCATATCTGTGTGCAAAACCTCTGCCCACTCCACTCTCAAGGTTCTGGAAGTGTGGACCCAACAGCACTGGCATCAGCTGGGAACGTGAAACGTTATTACAGTGCAGACGCTCTGGTCTAACTGCAGACCTTCTGAAAAGGAAACTCGGGGGGAGGTCACAGTGGTCTGTTTTCATAGGCTCCTGGGTAAACCTGATGCACACCCACAGAGAACCACTGTGCTGTGCTAGAGCAATTCACAAAAAGGGGGGACACAAACCTGGTATCTAGAAGAGAAAAGTGCTGAGCGGGGCAGACTCTTCATAAAAAGCTTAGATCAGTGGTTCCCAACCTTTTCTTGGCCATGCCCCACCTACGCATCTCTAAAATCTTGATGCCCCCCACCCGTGATATATAATTCTTATTATTCAAAAAGTGAACTCCTGCCCTAACCGGTTTGGCTCAGTGGATAGAGCATCGGCCTGCGGACTGAAAGGTCCCAGGTTTGATTCCAGTCAAGGGCATGTACCTTGGTTGCGGGCACATCCCCAGTGGGAGATGTGCAGGAAGCAGCTGAATCGATGTTTCTCTCTCATCGATGTTTCTAACTCTCTATCCCTCTCCCTTCCTCTCTGTAAAAAAATCAATAAAATATATTTTTTAAAAAGTGAACTCCTATTCATGTGAAGGAAGCCTAAAAGGCCATTAACGTGGTCTAAACAAGCTTCCAAAGAACATGGCATCCATGAAAGAGAAAAATAAAAGAACGAAAGGACAGTTGAAATACTGAGGGAGAAATAACTAAGAAATTGTTAAAAAATAATAACATGAAATGATATGAAAAAATAGCAAATAAAGTTTCAAAACATATAATAGAGAACTGAAATGCATAAATATGTCACAATATATATTTATATACTATATATGAGGCCCCTAGAACCATAGGAAATGCAAAAAATTCACTATTAATAACTCATTCTCTAATTGCCCCCCTGTAGGGCATGTACCCCACTTTGAGAACCACTGGTTTAGACCCTAGATAGCTTCTAGTTTGGATCCTGGGAATAACCTGAGAAAATAATTCCCACTTATAAATACACTTCAAGAATGAGATTTAGTGGGTAATAAACAGGCATAGATGATGCCCTAAAGCAGTGGTCGGCAAACTGCGGCTCAGCAAACCGCGGCTCGTGAGCCACATGCGGCTCTTAGGCCCCTTGAGTGTGGCTCTTCCACAAAATACTGACTTCTGCGCATGGGCCACGAAGTTTCAATCGCACTATATGTGCGCGCCCGCACGTGGTATTTTGTAGAAGAACCACACTCAAGGGGCCAAAGAGCTGCATGTGGCTCATGAGCCACGGTTTGCCGACCATGGCCCTAAAGGAAGAGGGAATGATTTAGTTTTTCCTTTTATTGAATTTTAAAGCTGGAAAGAGACTGATAACTAGTCCGGTTACAATAATCAGAAAAGTGAACTGATTTTCTCCAAATCACACAACTAGTTGGTTAGCAGCAAGCTGGAACTAGAACACTGGTTTCCCAGATACCAGTTTGTGCTTTTCTATTAGGTCTCCAATTCTCTTGCTATAGTTCACATTAACCATTAGATATAGCGCTGCATTTTTCTCTTCCAAGTCACAACATGCAAACTGAGACGATTTTAACTATAAAATTCTGAAAAGGATTCCAATATTTTATTCAACCTTCCTATTTCCCGGCTCTGGGCCAGGGAAGCCAGCCACCTGTTCTTAATCTATTTTTATCAGCTGGAGAAAAACTGGATGAGAGATGCCAGCAGTAACCTGGGCCAGAAATAGGGCATGGGGCCCCCTGTTAAGGAAGCTGCCGTGGGCAGGGAAATCGCAGGGACAGCTGGCAGGCAGAGATGTAATCAAGAATGAAGACACAGCAAGTGCCTGCTGTCATTTGGAACTTTTTCCTGCCTGGGTTTCCCACTTTATTATAAGACAGCTTTGTCAGAAGAGGCACAATGAAGAAATTAAAAATTAGATCGGAATGACCAGGAACAGAATGAGAGGACGGGTACAGAAGTTAAGTCCAGCCCTAGCTGGTTTGGCTCAGTGGATAGGTGCAGCCTGCAGATTGAAGGGTCCCAGGTTCGATTCCAGTCAAGGGCACATGTCCAGGTTGTGGGCTCGATCCCTAGTAGGGGCCGTGTAAGAGTCAGCCGATCAATGATTCTCTCTCATCACTGATGTTTCTCTCTCTCTCCCTCTCCCTTCCTCTCTGAAATAAATAAGAAGATATTTTTTAAAAGAAAAAAATTAAATCCAAGGTAACAGGATAGAATTAGCTCAAACCCTGATTGCCTGGGCCCCTGGCAGAGAAGTATGGGAAACCAGAATCCAACTTGCTACATAGGCTTCCCAGATGAAAAAGGGATGGGGAACAGGAGAGAGAATTAATGCAAATCTTAAGAACTACTAGGGTGGCCCTAATTGGTTTGGCTCAGTGGACAGAGCATTAATTAGCCTGTGGAATGAAGGGTCCCAGATTTGATTCCAGTCAAGGGCACGTACCTGGTTGCAGGCTTGATCCCCAGCACTGATTGAGGCATATGCGAGAGGCAACCAATTGATGTCTCTCTCTCACAGCGATGTTTCTCTGTCTCTCCCCCTCCTTCCCCCTTTCTCTAAAAATCAATGGGAAAATATCCTCAGGTAAGGATTAACAAAAAAAAAAAAGAACTACTAGGTGAATATGAAAAAGGGAGAGAGCTATTTGGGCAACTGTAAAGCAAGAGCAAGTTAAAGAGTCAAAGTTAATGAGTCTAACTTCCTGATTTGGGGCTGGGAGGGGTGCTGCAGAGGGACCACTGATGATCTGAATGAAAGATACAGAGCCAGCCTGTTACATGAATCTTTATTACAGATCATTAAAAGTTGGGAGGAAAGTGATATTTTGGTTATGGTTTTATTCCAAACAGAATTGCATTGTGCCTCCTAAGATGGTATACGGATGAGGAGGCAAGTTGGTACAAAGGAAACAGTATGGCTTGTTCCCAAAGAGAGGTGGCCCAAGGTGGCCTGGGGCAAGGCCTACAAGTGGGTGGGCTCACCGGAGCAAAATGTAGTGCGGAGGGGAGAGACTCGGGAATGATACTCTTAAGACAGAGGGTGGAGGCAAACAGTGCAGTGAACGTTCTCCTTATCCAACTGAGATTTATACACCAATTATCCAAGCCACCAGCTGTTAGATTAGTGACTCTCCTCATTTTTCCCACTGCAACAACAGGAGGATTGATTTTCACTTGCAAGATGCACCATAAACCCCGTTAGTGCAAAATGGATGACTATCTTATTCTTAGAAACTCTATTGTTCTTTAAGACAGATGAAAGAGGAGCAGAGGGTCTCTTTGCTGAAGCTACCCACTGGGTTATACACTCAACTTAATTCGTGTCTGTATGTACATAAAGCAGGTCTCCAAGATAGGTCTAAGCATGAGATTAGAGGATCTATTGCTAAAACTACATAATAAATGAATTCCTGATACAGACACTGCTAATCGTCTAAGTATTGGCCAGCCAACCCCCTCCCAACTTCCTCTTCCCCCAACTCACACATATACTTCTTCCTTACTGACCCGATCTGTTTAGGTAGCAATATGACCATTTCAAATACAGCCTCCCTTGTAGATCATGGTGGTCTTAGGGCACATGTCTGACCAATGAAATACAGGCCAAAGTCCCTAAGGCAGCTAAAAAATCCCTGGACAAAACAGTGAAGCCTTGCTAAAAAGCACTTCTCCACCATTCGCTTTTCTTCCTGCAACCCTGGGGCCTAGAAATATAGCCACCGCGCCATCTTTGACCAGGAGGCGACAAGCATGAGGATGAAGCCTGACCCAATAAATATTGAGAATGAGGAGACAGAGCCTGCCTCCCCAGGGGCATCACGGGGCAGCTGCTCCAGCCTGCCTCTGCTTTTTATTAAGTGAGAAAAATAAATGCCTTGTTTAAACCTCTCTTCATTGGCCTTTCTTTTCTTTTCAGCTGAACATATTCCAAACTGATGAGAAATGTTCTGAGAGATATTGGGGCTTATAATCCATTTCAGGTCATATGATCCATTTACTGGAAAGACACCGAAGGCAAGTAAGAGTGATAAGGAGGTTCTGGAGACATGACACGGAGGGGCTGATGTTTGCCAATACATCATCATTTTGACATAAGTAGAAAAAGCTAATGGCATTTTAAAGGCTGCAAACTGTGGACACGGCGCATGCACGGTTGCTCAATCTATTCACCTATGAATATTTACTGAGCCCTGTTCTGCACCCAGTGTCCTCTCCCTCCTTCTTTTGTCAATACCATTCTTTGAAACTCCAAGATTATTCATGGGTAAAACAGGAACCTCACCTCCAAGGATCTTAAAGTGCTTCAGCAATATCTGTAGACAGAAACGTCATACATTGATTGAGAACTTTCTCTAAATTACCCACTCATTTAAGGATGGAGATAGTAATAGATACAGGTCTATTTTACTTTTTTTTGAAACTTCTATTGATTATCCTCCTATGTGGACAACAAACTTTGAAAGGTGAGCAAAACTGAACTGAGTTTCTAGCCCTAATAAAATAGCGCATCTAATGCTAGCCATAATCGCGTTGTGCTGCATCATAATTATACTTAAGTGGTAACTAAAACACATGAATGATGGCAACCACTTGTATACAAACAAGCCACTTTTTCCATCTTTCTCCCCATTTTGTTAGTTTGCCAGTGTCTAGAATTAGCAGCAAAGCCCCTGGAATTATTATTTTAGCATCATCATATATGCACACACATACGCACTCAGCAAAATATAAAGTAGGCCAAGTAACTGGCCCTTCTGGCAAAGGAGCATGCTCTTTTTCCTGGCCTGCCCTCCCCTGGCCCTGTCCATTCTCTGATCGATAGGGCTGAGGTTTTCTCTCCTCCACCCATATGTCAGAATCCTCATACGCACTTGACAGCTACTGAAACACAAAGCAGTATGTCCCCGATGTTAGCGAGCTTAGAAAAAGCAAGACTTCAGGCCACTGGACTATAAACATAGAAGCATTGCCTCTGTAGCACTATCTGCTCAGCACCCTCCTAAGCATTTTATATACAGTCACTCATTTAATCTTCACAAACAACCCCCTGGGACAGATATGATTATCATGCTCCTTGTACATGATAATCCATGTTGTCCATGGGATAAATAACTAGTAGTACAACTAGTAAGTGGCAGAGGCCCAGTCTGGCTCTAGACTCTGGGCACCCAGATGCTAGGCCCTACACTCTCCCTCCCCAGGCACTGTAGGGTCCTGCTGGTTATTCTCTGTTGACCCCCTGAACACTCAGAACCAGTTTTCACCCTTCTGCCTTGCTCTGTGTCCTGGCAGGCTGCACCCTCCAGTCGGCTTCAACCAGGCTCCCTTGCCCTCTGGCTTCCAGTGGATTTGGCCCATGGAAAGGGCTGATGGGGGGTAAGAGGGTGAGAAGAGGAAAGTTATTCCCCACGCCAATCCTTCCCCACTGCCTCCTTACTTCACCACAGTGCTAGCCATGGCTACTTCCTCAACAGGCAGCCATGGCTACTTCCTCAATAGGCAGCCATGGCTCCTGCTGGGAAGCCTCTCTCTCCATGGGCTCTTCCATCTCCTCCCTTCCCTTTCTAGGCCTGGGGGAGTTGAAAGTTCCCCTCTGGTGCCAATCTCCAGGTGTTCCTGGTGTTTCCCATCCTTTGTTATTTGTCTTAACTCTGTCCACATTTTGTAAGTATTTCTTTATTTAAATTCTCTTCACCTAAGACTTTCAAGTATGCCATCTATTTTCTTCCAGGATCCTGACCTACACAAAGGTTCACATGACAGACGCCCTCCCTGGTCAGAGGTGGTGATCTCCAAGGAAGGACACCCCACAGTGCCACAAAGCTCCATGTCCCTAGCACTATCTCAGTTCTTCACAACAGGAGTATGGACTGAAGACAAAGAGAGACCCTTTAAAATAACAAAAGGGCCAGTATGTCATACAAATATAAAAATTATAAATATACACACATCTATTAACAAAAATTCAAAGTATATGAAAAAAAAAGTTGACAGAACTGGTAGAAGATAGACAAACCCAGAATTCTAGCTGGAGAGTTTACCATTACTCCCTCAAAAATGATAGAATCACTAGATAAAAAAATCAGTGAAGACACGGAAAATCTGAATAATCCCCCTTCACACCATTACCTACAATATCTATCAGGAGACACATCTACTATTGGTATTTAGAGATAAAGCAATTTTCAATGCTAGCACACCGGTATTATTGTCTATCAGTCAATGTGCCAATGAACAATGGAATCCTTTAACAAGGAGGATGAGAAGAGGAGAAGGCTCTAGAAATGTGAAAAGGCATATAGAGGGGAACCTAGGAAGAAGTCACATTGAGAGGCTGGAGACTCAAAAGACAGAATCTGGTTTATGGTTCAATCTTTATGAAAAATTCTAAAACTCATCAATAATTATTACAAGTCATGATAGTGGTTGCTCTTGAGAGATAATGACTAAAGGTGACCTAAAGTGGACTCCTAGGATGCTGGTTATATGTTGTCAATTGAGCTAGGTGCTAGTTATACTGCTGTGTTCAATTTGTGAAAATTCCTTAAGCTCTACCCTCATGATCTGTGCTCTTTGTGGAATGCATATTATTCCTCAACAGCAAAACATTTTTTAGATGACAAACTCTGTGAGCTTCACACTTTAATTTCAGTTCTTGACTTATCTTCATGAACGTTAGTTGGAAGAGAAAACACACACAAAGATATTTCATTTCCCACTGTGCTTGGCATGTGTGCATTCAAAGGAACCATTAGCCCTTAATGCAGGACTCCGAATTACAAATTGACCAGCAAAGTAAATAAATAAGAATTATGCTTAATAAAATAAAACTTTCATAAGTTTGGGTCTTCCTCTTAATTCCCAGATGGGATTACTGGCTCCAGTTCTTTATCTGTCCTGTGTCCATGCCCAATGCTCTGAGACTTTGAAACAGGACATTTCTTCTTGCCTCCATTGATGGAGTGCATTTCCTCACCCCTTGCTTTTGGGCTTGATCATGTGACTTTCTTCGGCCAATGATACATGAGCCGGAGTGACAGTGTGCTAGTTCCAAACCTAGGCCCTTAAGAGGCCTTATATGCTTCTGCTTATTGTTCTGTGCCTCTGTGATTGCCTTAAGAAGAGTTCCAGATAGTCATAGTCCCTTTATCTTATACCTCAGAAATAAACTCATGGAACATACCTGAGCCAGCTGGACCCTTCACTTGAACCAGAGACATCCCAATAAACACCCAGACACATGAGCTAAGTAAATGCTTACTGTAAACAACTGAGAATTTTTGTAGCTGGTTGTTACAGAGCAATTGCTAACCACTACCCTAGCCAAGAGCTAGAAATATGTGATGGAAGCAAGTTCTAGAATTCTGCCTGATTTCTTCAAGTCATAAGACATGCTCATTCACAATGTAGCCTGTACCAGATTTTAAAATCCTATATAATAAAAGCCTAATATGCTAAGTGTCCGGTAGGCCATTCAACCAATCAAAGTGTAATATACTAATGATATGTTAAGGCCACTCAACCGCTCGCTATGATGTGCACTGACCACCAGGGGGCAGACACTCTGACTGGTAGGTTAGCTTGCTGCTGGGGTCCAGCCGATCAGGACTGAACAACATGGGCCGCACATGCCTTGGAGCCCTCCCGCGGTCTCTCCCTGGCTGGCCAACCTCTTGCATCCTTCCCCAGCCCCAATCGAGCACCGGTGGGGTCCCTTGGCCTGGCCTGCACCCTCTTGCAATCCGGAACCCCTTGGGGGATGTTGGAGAGCCAGTTTCGGCTCAATTCTGCAGGCCAGGCCAAAGGACCCCACTGGTGCATGAATTCGTGCACCAGGCCTCTAGTAATAACAATAATAGTATTAAGAAAAAGAAGCGTGGGCAGGCTTCTGTTATTCATGCTTGGCTCACAGTTTCAGAGTAGCGAAGGGCAAGTCCCAGGTCAATACTAGAAGATGATGCTGGATTTCAGGAAAGGGATGCAAAGGAAATTTGTAAATATATAACAAAGTTCCCGAGTTTACAGCTTCTGGCCCTGTGGTCTATTTATGACTGCCTTCTGCAGTCCTGAGTAAAGACTTCTACTGTCTAGCAAAGCCTTGTGTACTGTATTCCCTGACAGGGGCCTCACCTTCCTCCTTTCCACCTTTGAGCCATGCCACAGAGTGGATATCCTGGCCTGGCAAATGGATCGCAGGCACATTGAGTACAATGAGCCCCTCACTATTGGCAAAGTAGGTCACTTTTCCCCATCATGCCTAGGGAGACAGTTGATAGCTCCCTCTCCCCAGGTTGTTTTTTATTCTCCTTTCTAAAAGTATGCTCTGATCCCACGGTATTAAAATCCCAGCTCCGGTCTGTATCCCAGAGCCCCTGAGTAAGTCACTCAACTGCTTACTAGTCCATGTCTCCAGTCATTTCTCTCAAGCTACAATGAGAAAGCATGAGTTCTGTGTTGACAGGCCCTGGAAGCTCATTGGTTTTAAAATGTTAAAGGCACTCCTGAGGGCTTGAGCAGAGGTAGCGAAAGAAAGCACATGAATAGTCTTTGGCAGAAGTGCTGGCTTTTTGACATTCAGCAGCTCCTGGGAAGGCTTCATTTGCATACCCAGCACTGTCACAGAACTGTGCCTTGTAAATCCAGAGTCTAGCATCTGTCAAAAGAGAATGCAGTGGAGTCCCTGATAGGAATCTGAGAAGGATGCCCAATTTGGAATCAGAACTAGCACACTTGGCTCTCAATTCACAGAGCAACCTACTTTTTCTTGTGAATCAGAAAGGAAGCAAAATTTACTGAAGACAAACAATGTGCCTGGCAAAGTTCTTAGAATTTTTATACATGATCTCATTGAATCTCCGTAACAGCCCTGCAAGGTCAATATATGATTTTCCTTTTATCAATGATAAAATGGAGCCTCCAAGAAATTAAATGACTTGTTCAAGGTCATGTGGCGAGTAAAAATGAGAATGTAAATTTGAACCTGGATCTATTCCACTGTGTCCTTAACACCCAAAAGATGAGCATGACTACAGAAAAACTTGGATAAGACAGAAGAAAACTATCAATGACAGGTATTTTTCAAGAGTCCACAACTGCTGTATCCGAATGGTAAAGGTGGGGCAGAAACCTGTCCCCAAAATTCAAGCCAGGCCTGTCCGTTTCCATCAGCCATAGGTGTCATAGTCAGGGCGTCTTGTATTGATGGACTTCCTTCAGACAGAAACAGAGAGCTCCCTCCCTGGTAGGTTTCTGGAAACCCTCAGGTCACTCTACAACCACCCCAAACTAGTATTGGTGGTACCCCACAGACAGATGGTGCCCTCGGGATAAATGAGGGAAAGAGATCAGACCTGTTCCCTATACAGAAAAAGGATGGCAGTTGTGGAATCTCACCAAGACACATCTGAACATTTCCAAACCTAGACAATGACCATTCTATGAAGCTCAATATGATTTTAAAATGAATGTGGTTTCCAATATAAATAATATTTGCAAGTATTAGTTATGTATCCATCACTGAACTAGAACTTTCACCTATGTGGTCTTGTGTATTGTCCTTGCCAATGCTGTGAGTGATGAATTTTTATACATGACCAATGAGATCATGTATAAAAATTCTAAGAACTTTGTTGACTGAGAAAGTGAAGCTCCACAGACATTTAGTGCCATACACAGTGGCACACAGAGAAGAGCGGCAAAGCTGCATTCAACTCAGCTCTCTTTCTTGTTCTTTTTTGTTGCTGTTGTTATCTTATTTTTTAAATTACAGTTTACATTCGATATTATTTTGTATTAGTTTCAGGTGTACAGCATAGTGGTTAGACAATCATATACTTTACAAAGTGTTCCCCCTGATATTTCCAGTACCCACCTGGCACCATACATAGATATTACAATATTATCTATATAATAAAGAGTTAATATGCTAATTAGACCAAACAGCAGAATGACCATCAGGACAACCTTCCGGGCAAAGGTAGGGCTGCGAGGGCCGGCCGAGGTAGCCGGGGCTGCAAGGGCCAAGCCCCTTGCATGAATTTCATGCATTGGGCCTCTAGTTGACTATATTTCCTCTGATGCACTTTATATCCCCCATGACTATTTTATAACTACCAATTGTAATTCTTAATCCCTTCACCTTTTTAACCCAGTCCTCCCCAAATCCCTCCTGAAGAGTAGCTCAGCCCTAGCCAGTTTGGCTCAGTGGATAGAGTGTCAGCTTGCAGACCAAAGGGTTCCAGGTTTGATCCCGGTCAAGGGCACATACCTTGGTTGCAGGCTCCTCAGGCTCTGGTCCTGGTCAGAGGCAACCAGCGATGTGTTTCTTTCACATTGATGTTTCTCTCGGTCTTTCCCTTTCTTTTCCACTCTCCCTAAAAATCAATGAAAAAAATATCCTCAGGTGAGGATTAACAACAACAAAAAGCTCAGAATTCCTAGTTTCAAACTGTGATTGCCTAAGTTATAATCACTTGGACTCTTTATCACTATAAAATCATATTTTGAACAAGTACAACATCATTGGAAGAAAGATACTACCTCCAAAGTAAAGGTGGAAACATGAATAACTGGACTGTATCTGAAGGGAGAATTCACATCTTATTCTCTATCTCTCTTTTTTTAGTTAGATTGGCTCTTCACCTACTGGTTCATTTTCCCTTCTCTCTCTCTCATTCTCTCTCTCTCCCATTTTTTTTCATTTTCTCTTTTAGTTTCTCAGGTTGACATGGAGGGGCTTCCTTCTCACTGCGGGTCCACACAAGTTCCCTTTGGCCATGGCCCTGCCGGGGTGTTGGGGTCCAGGTCTTATCTGGTCTTTGCTCTGTACCCTGCTGGCTGTTTTTTATTTTCCTTTTTATTGAATTATTGGGCTGTTACTAGTTAACAAAATTATACTGGTTTCAGGTGCACAATTCCACAACACATCATCTGTACCCTGCATTGTGTGTTCACCACCCCAAGTAGAATCTCCGTCCATCACCATTTATCCCTCCTATACCCTCCTCCACCTCCCCCCACTCGCCTCCCTCAGGCAATCACCACACTACTGTCTGTGTCTATGAGTTTTTTCTCTTTTTTCTCTCAATCCTTCCACCCCATAAACACACAGCACCCACCCTGCTCTCTGTGAGTTGTACCTTGGTTGTCAGCCTGCTCTCTGTGAGTCTGTCTCTATTTTGCTTGTTAGCTCATTCTGTTCATTAGATTTCACATATGAGTTATATGAAATGAGAGAAGGTTAACAAAAATTTTTAAATGAATTTTTTGAGAGACATGGAGTGGGGCTTAATAGACTATCAGTGTGAATATATAAGGTTCTTCTTTAGGGAGCAATACCACTTAATGGATCAGTCAAATGGTCAGCCCTAAAGATCCCTAAATCCAGGAAAAAATACTCTAGGTTTTTAGGAAGGATTTGTTTTAATTCCTTTTAGGAAATTGGATCCATGATTACAGATGGATTCCCAATAAACCACTGGGACTTCTCAAAGATATGTCATCAATGTTCTCGGACATTTAAAAAGGCCAATGGAAATGCTATGTTAACTATGATATGGCCATATAGACCAACAGATATTCCTGGCTGTTTTAGCTGGAATTATATAAACTCACTGATTAGAAGGGCTGAAAGGAAGCCATGATTAGCAGGTGGAGAGATTGGTAGAGATATAGGCACACTAAAATAGGAAAACAAATTCATTATGACCTATTAATTATAAAATTTGCAACAAAATACAGTGTGGTGGAAAAGATAAAAACACGGATAAAAACAAAAATTGAGCCAAAAACATGAATTGGTCATTTGTAGGAAGAGAAATCCCCAAAGTTAACACTAATAAACAGAAAGTGCGAGTCAAAATAATATGCCACTTTTTGCCCATCACATTAGTAAGAAGTGAGATGATACTAAGTACTGGCAAGAATGTGCAGAAATGGGAACCTTGATGCATTGCTACCAGAATGGTGAGCCTGTTCAGCCATTTTGGAAAACATCTGTTCTAGTAACATCTGACTTGTGCCCCAACTTACTATAAAATAACTGGCTTTGCTTGTCCTGTGGAGGAAGGCACAGCATCTCTCATTGGCCACCAATGCTCACCCACTCTTCCACCTTTGCCTCCAAAATTGAAACCTGTTTAGCAGTGGCTCTGTGTGGCTTCCCGGTTATCTCTAGAGTAGATTTAAAAATTCCAAGAAATACCAATTCAGGAAGAGATACGGGTCCTCGGGAAGATAATTGGAAATAATTAACTTCCTAAATCACCATCCAGACTGCAGGCTCCCCTTGCTCTTAATAAACAACCAAATGAAGAAATCAAGAAGCAGTAAGATTTGCTGCCAGGCAACAGTAAGAGGGCGGGGGAGGGGTGGCAGAAATAACTTCCACAAGTGACCAATATTTTCTAAAGCACAAGGCAAAACAATATGGAACAAATTTTGTTGAGGTACAAACAGTTGTTTAAATTTAAATCAGCTAAAGAGTCCCCCAGCTGATTTACGGAGGGCACAGGAGATTAAGAAATACAGCACAACAAGGACTTCAAAGGATAAATAATTACTAGCATCCAAGTTCATATGTAAAATAAAGCTTCAGACATTCGTTTCGTTAGTACATGCAGTTCTGTTATGGCCAAAAGAAAATCAAATTGCTATGGCTAGAACATTTGCAGGTGTCACGTGAGAAAGTCATTTTTCAGACAACATACACATTTTTAAAATATTTTTAAAGAGTGAGAAATGGAGTTATGCAAAATTGACTCATGAAAATTCAGCGTCAATGCTTAAAAAGCTGTTGTCACATGGGAAACATTTCTAGGAAATTTTCAAGATTTCCAGGCTGGAGAAGATAAGTAATTTCTAAATAACCTACAAGTTTAGGCGACCCTATACTACATATGTGACTTCATAAAGTACATTTTTATTGCTGGAAACCTTCTTCCTAAGCAACACCCATACCCAAACCCACTAACACATCTCATCCTTGTCCCATTTAACTGCATTAAAAACTCAGAGACATTGTGTATTCTTTTTTCTATGGATTTTCATCTTCAAGATGGTAATGGATACTAACACTTTACAATCAATCTTCTTCAGCCCCCTTCTTAAAAAAATCAAGCAATATGTACCTTTTTATCTTATCAATTCTCTCGGTGAACTAGAATCAAAATGAAATCTGAGTCAGTTCTTTACTACCGAAGAGGGCAAAATCCTGTACTTTAGAATTTAACGGGGAAGATATAGAAGTAGAAGGACATTACCACACAGTGAGATAAATAGTATGTTAGCAAGAGTTACAGGATTTCATGAGGGAATATAAGGCATTCTTGGGAAGGCCCGAAGGAAGGGCAGAGATGGGTGCCTGGAGGACTTAATGGCTAAGCCAAAGCCAGAGGTCGGCAAGGAAAGAACAATACGGTATACGCTGATTCATCATCTCAGTCTTCGAGATCCTAATGTTTCAATATACCAGGATGTTTAAGATCGACATAGAAAATGAGTGGAACGGTATAACAGCAAGCCAACAACTTGAAAGTACTAACGCTGCCTATATGTAAATACTGCCAGGGAGACCCCTGGCATTATTCAATAAAGCCGTGGCAGCTTACTTTACAGCCCGTCAAGCAAGGCCATACGGGCCATCACTGATTTTTAGAACCACCGTTCTAGAAATCTCACCCAGCTGTGATTAGCTCTAAGAAGCTGCCGTGGGTCCCTGCACCCCGGATCATCCTCTTCCCTCCTCTAGAATCTAGAAAAGGTAATGTGGCCAGTCAGTGGAAATTATAGAAATTATAATATTTACTCTCTCCAAAAATCACACATAGCCTTATTTTCGTGAGTCGATTTTGCATAACTCCATTTAGCACTTTTTAAAAAAAAATTTCAAATGTGTATGTTGTCTGAAGAATTACTTTCTCACATGACATTTGCAAATTTTCTAGCCATAGCAATTTGATTTTCTTTTGGCCATAACATAACCATGTATTAACGAGATGAAATAGCATAAAAAGAAGTGCACGTGGACAGAAATATTGAAAAACTAGGTGGTGGTGGTCGTTGCACAATTTTATAAATTTGCTAAAATCATTGAATTATCCTTACAATGGGCAAATTTTAAGACATATATAAATTATAACTCAATAAAACACACCTAAATGTTGACCTTATAAAATTTATCTATTATTTCTTTCAACGCATGTTTCATGCATTTCTCTCTATATTATTTATTTTACGAAGGCATCGGCCTTGCTTCGGCATCCTGGTTCCCACTCCAACCAGCTCTGTGACCTCAGCAAGCAGCAAAACTCTCTGGAACTCAATTTCTTGACACTAAAGATGGGTTTTAATATTTACATGCCTACCTCATAGGGCAGGTTGGAGAATAAATTAGAAAAGTGCAGATCAGTGGCAAGTGGGGTCCCAAGTAATTAAGAGAAGTTTGGTAAATATTAGTTTTCTTCCTTCCCTCACTTTCTTGAAGTATATCATTTGGTGACCAATTTGTGCATTGCAACAATAACAACCCATTCTACCAAGGGATTTGTGTCCCTGGCTGAGAAACTATTAGTGCTCCACAGCAGTGACTTACTCCCCACCATGTTAGCAGAATGTTGGTCAATAACCTGCCTGGCTCGGCCAGTGTTGCTCAGTGGTTTATGAACCAGGAGGTCATGGTTTGATTCCCGGTCAGGACACAGGCTGGGGTTGTGGGTCCAATCCCCAGTGGGGGATGTGCAAGAGGTAGCCGATTGATGATTCTCTCTCATCATTGACATTTCTATCTCTCTCTCCCTCTCCCTTCCTCTCTCTAAAATAAAAAAAATAAAATAACATATTTAATCACCTGCCTGACCTGTGGCTCCAGGCTCCCCAAGAAGTGCCAAGACCTCCCCGCAGCTTCCTCCCTCACCAGGGGCCTTCTGAAGGTGCTACCATTTTGGTTTACACCTTTCATTTAAGAAACAAAAGCTTGTTCCAAGTAACAGCAGGCTTTCAAACGTGCCTCCAGGATTCTTAATAGCAAAGGTCATGAGAGAGAGAATTGGCACCGGGAGAATAAAGAATCAGCCAGCATGCTTCTCCCTGGTGGCACCCAGAGTTCACCAGCTCCCCCAGACTGTATAGTCAATGCCTCACCCAGAGAACAAGGGGGAATTAAGATGTCTCGAGCGAGAAGCAGCAGAGAATGAGAAGCCTTGGCCCTGGAGCCAATCGCAGCTTAGACCTGACATGCCAATGTGCATGCCAATTAGCAACAGCTAATGAGTCCCAGGCACTCTCCTCATCTCACAGCCTGCGGAGAGGAACTGGGATCCTCACCACAGCCTTCAGCTAATCAAGCAGTTCAAAGCAAGCCTACCTCTGAGGGGATTCAATTAAGGCAACGCCACCGCTTTCAGGATGAAGCCTTGGTTTTTCCTCTGTTACCTTCTCCTTCTGCAGTTCCTTTGCCCAAGTGGTCTGCTAGGACCCTTCCTGAGATCTGAAGACCTGGGCCGGCCTGATGTGGAAGAGAAAGAATGATACGCTTTCCAGCCCCAGCAGGTGTGGCTCAGCTGGTTGAGCACTGTCCCATGCACCCAGAGGTGGCCGGTTTGATTCCTGGTCAGGGCACATGCTCGGGTTCCAGGCTCAATCCCCAGTAGGGGTCGTACAGGAGGCAGTGGATCAATGTTCCTCTCTCATCATTGATGCATCTCTCTCCCTCTCCTTTCCTCTCTCTCTCTTAAGTCAATAAAAACATATTATGATATGCTTTCCAGAAAACTGACATTTCACATCACTTCTTCCCTCTCCCCAACCAGCTGGCCAACACCTAGAATTCCACTGAAAGAGCTTCATTCCATTAGCCCAAGGTTTTTATTCTCAAAATATAATGGCCCAAATTTAATAATAGATATGAATAGTCTTTAAAATAGTTATGTCCTTCAATTTATCAGCCCCAGTATAGGAATTTAGTTTGACAAAACAGACATGTAACAAGACTTCTGCACTAGGAATTTTATCACAGGTTGGCTTATTATGTTAAAAACCAAGATGGAATCAATGTACATGTCCAAAGGTAAAGATATAAAATAAATTTGGTTTAGCCATATGATGGAATATGAAGTAAATATTAAAATCATGTTTGCTAGTGCTTAATTTTTTTTAAAAAAAGACAACAATTATATAGCAAATCTGATCAAAATTGTGCACACACAGGCATGCACACACATCCCATGCAATATTATGCATAGAGAAAATTCTGGTAGAAAATGTTCAAAAAAATGGACTATGTTTTTCTTTGGTTAGTAGGACTATAAGTGACATATAAAATTTCTACCATTCTATTTCTTTCTCATTTAGTGAGCATTTGTTACTTTTCTGAATGAAAATAAAAGACTTTAATAAATTGATGAAAATGTCACAATCCTCTAGAAAAGATAAAACTTTATTATCTTGTTCTTTCAAAGGGTTTCTGGGAGTGTCATCCATCATTTATACTCAAAGTGTGTCAGTTTCAAATTTTCTAGGGGAGCCAGTTTTTATAGGGAAGACACTGAGAGCATGAGCATGGAGTATTGAGGGGGAAGAGGAGGCGTGGTGCTGGTAGCCTGGGAGTGGGACTGCAGACAAACTCCTAATACACCACCACCCATTCAGAGTTGTCACATGGCTGGCTGCCTCTTACAGGTAGACCTCAGAATTCTCAGGTTAACAATTTTACAGAACATTAACATCAGACAAAAGTCACTCTGTTTAAAGACAAAAATAAGACCTCTAATGGAGACTGTGCAGACCACAAAAATCTTCTCCTTAGTGGCTAACATGAGTGACTGCTACTTATCAATTGCAGCTTTATCACACTCCATTTCTCAGGCCTCACAAGTAAAAGTTATTAAGATACCCAGTTATAGGATTGTCCTGCTTCCTAGTTGCATTCAATCCAGAATAAAGCCATGCTTCCTTGAAGCCTTCCCCAAATCTCCAAGTTCAATCTCGTAGCAAATTTCTCCCAAAGAAACACTCCTTGGCTCCCCATGGCGTGTCCTCCCTTGTTGAAACAAATGCCAATAAACCCAACTTGTCTGACCACAGGTATGCTGCTGGTGGCCTCTGGCTGGCGAACACAGACATCTTATTTCCTCTCTTTGCTCTGCCACTTACTGGCTGTGTCTTTGGGCAGGTCAATTGTCTTTACTGAGCCTCCTTTCTCTCCTTGTTAAAATGGTTACAATAAATCCAATCACAGTGACCTCTCAGGGTTTTTGCATTCGGGTGGCAATAACAGCAACTGATAAAACAAAAATGGCAAGTCTTAGCTGCAAGAAAATTCAAAAGCAATAAATGCTGAGATGTAGTTTGGAAAGAGTGGATTCAGTGTGGAGTAGCATGCTGGCTCCTCCACTCTGTGATGTTAGACAAATCAATTAACCTCTCTGAGTGCTATCTATAGAAAAGGATGGCAATAAATTACACTGATCTTAGAGTTTCTGTGAAGCATAAATTAAGACTATATAAGAAACTTAGTTCAACACCTGGGGTATAGTTAACACAACATATGCTGGGTCTTAAGTTTATTCATCTTGGCTTTTCAGCGTCTGACACTTAGTAGACATCCCAAAAAAATATGTGTAACTAAATTACATTTGAAATGTATTTTATTCACTGAACAGAATTATTTGAGGACTTTCTACATGACATGCTATGTGTTACAGCCATGACTTCCAGGATAAACCAAAGTTACCATCTCTTTCAGTCTAGTGAGGGAGACAAACATGAAACAACATACAAATAAATTATATCTACAAGTTCTGATGTATGGTAGGATAGAGTTTCTTGGCACTACTAACATTTAGAAGTAAATAATGTTTTACTTGGGGGCCATCGGGTATATTGTAGGATATTTAGCAGCATCTCTGGCCTCCACCCACTAGATGTCAGTAGCGCACCCCCCCCCCCACCCCCCCAAGTTGTGACAATCAAAAATGTCTAGATCACCAAATGTCTGGGGGAGGAGGGAATTCCCCTCCCCACTCTACTTTAAGAACCACTGTTACAAAGGAAAAATACAAGGGGATTCCCTGAGACAGACAAATAAAGGGACCAAATCTAGGCTACGAGTTAAGTGAACGTCTGATTGAGGAGAGAACCCTGAAGCTGAGACCCCCAAGATGGTCAGGATAGACCTTGGCAATAAGGAGGAGTGTCTGACAGGGGTGAAGGCCCAGGTGAAGGCCCGAGCTGGAGCTCCAGAGGAATTAGAAGTCCATGTGGCCGGAGCACAGTGTGGCAGATGAGACGGGAGAAGAAAGGCCAGTCGTATGGTCTGTAAAATAGGAGGACCGCTAAGTGCCTGGGTTCTGCTTTGGTTCCACCCCCTCGCCTCCTGTGAGCTTCCTTTCTCACCTTCACTTGGTCTCTGCGTTTTCCCATCCCTCCAGGAAGGAACTATGGAGAGTGAAACAAAAGGAGCAGTGTGACAAGTCCGCAAGCTGTGCGCCAAAATCCAAATTTTCCTTTTCCTGAGCAGAAAGCCAAACTAAATATACCAGCATTCTAATTCATTTAGGCTGCTATAAAAAAATTATCATAAACTGGGTAGCTTATCAACAACAGAAATTTATTTCTCACAGTTTTGAAGGCTATATAGTCCAAGATCCAGGCACTGGCAGGTTCAGTGTCTCTTGAGAGTCCTCTTCCTTGTTCAATGGGCCATCTTTTCCTTGTAAATTCACATGGTCAAAGGGGCAAGGGACCTCTCTGGAGTGGCTTTTGTAAGGACACTAATCCCATTGATGAGGCCTCCTCCCTCATGACCTAAGCACCTCCCAAAGGCTCTTCCTCCCAATACCTTTACCTTGGGAGTTAGTGTTTCAACATAAGAATTAGGGTAGGGGCACAAACATCCTGACCATAGCAACCAGCCTCCCCTGCATTGGGCATGTCCATACAGCTGAGTTCTGGATGATGGAATGTGAGCAGAAATGGCAGGTCCAACTTCCAAGCCCAGCCTATGAGATATGACCATGTGTGATCTTTTAAAATATATATATATTATTGCTTTCAGAGAGGAAGGGAGAGGGAGAGATAGAAACATCAATGATGAGAAAGAATCATTGATCGGCTACCTCCTGCACGCCCCCTACGGGGGATCAAGCCCACAACCCAAGCATGTGCCCTGACCAGGAATTGAACCATGACCTCCTGATTCATAGGTCGACACTCAACCACTGAGCCACCACAGCCAGGTGACCATGCATGATCTTCCTTGTTCTTAATTCTCCTCTGGCTAGATGTCAGTGTCAAAGATAACTATGGAAAGAACATATTTAAGGTGACAGCTCCTCTGTTAGCCTGGGTCCTTCAATAGCTACATGGACTGCATGGAGCAGGCTCCCATTCACCCATTGCCTACCGATGAGGAATAGCCACATGGGATTGTTACATGAGACAGACGTAAACTTCTGTTGTATAAAGCCCTGAAATTTGGAGGTTTATTTGTTACTGAAGTTTGCATTATCCTAACAATTATACACAACATCTCAGGAAACAGCTCTGCCTGGATGGAGGACACAAGTTTGCCCTGGCCAACCACTTAGAGCAGAAAAGTAAAACATCCTCCAGCCTGGCCAAAGCAGCTGTGGGACAGTCAGGGATCAGCAAACTCCCAGGCAACCCAGGACCATAAAAGGGATAGTGTTAGCCTCACACTTTCAATGGGGAGAACATACTGAAAATGAGCAGGAAAGTCCTCTCTTTGTTTCAAAATAGCATGTGGACAGTTTCTTTTGCAAATATTTAACAGTCAAAGGAGGAAATTCCAGAATAATAAAAAGTTCTGAAACCAAACGTGGTGTAAATAATAAACTCCAAAACCTTCTGGAAAACTACCACTACTACCAAACTGAAAATTAATTGATTACAAATCAATTAAAGGGAATGAAATATAATTTGAAAAGGTGCATAAAGTCACCTGTATTCCTACCCTAAAGATCTTTTCTTCTTTTCTTTTTGTTAATCCTCGCCCAAGGATATTTTTCTATTGATTTTTTTTAGAGAGAGAGAGAATGGAAGGAAGGGGGAGAGACAGAAAGAGAGAAACATGGGTGTGAGAGAGACACACCAACTGGCTGTCTCCCACACACATCTTCAACCAGGGCCTGGGATCAAGCCTGCAGCCAAGATATGTGCCCATGGGCCAATGCTCTATCCACCAAGTCAAACTGCCTAGGGCCCCTAAAGATCTTCTATGTCATGTGTCTCCCCTTTTTTCCTACCAGACTTTTCCATCTAAGCTTATGAATCCAAACATCAATAGCTAGAAATGACTTCCACTTTTCAGCAATCACACACTTCAGCAATCAACCAAGCAAAATGAACAATCTTCTGTATGTTTATTCAAATGCAGAACTCCAAATCGATGCATAATGCAAGGAGTACAATGTAAAGAGGTTGCCCCAGGGAAAAACTGTAGAAGCTTAAGCCAGAACACGCATGCTTTCAGCTGCAAGTAATAGAAAACTCAACTTTCAGTGGGCTGAAAATATCAAGAAGTATATTTTTATTACTTGATAAGAAATGTGGTATTAAGTGCTTATAGGTGTATTTAACATTGCAACACAGCATATATGTGTATGTGTATACCTATATATGTGTGCATACACACATACCTGTTGTTATATGTATATATAGTGAAATAAAAGTATAATGAAACAAAACATACTGCATGCAATGTACGCTGATAGTTTTTATTCTGTTTTATTCGGTTTCTGTTTTTAAAGCTTTTGGTGACAAACAACCCAATTTTTAAAAAGGCAAAATATTTAGACACTTCACAACAGAAGATATACAAATAACCAATAAGCACATGAAAAGATACTCATAAAAAGACACTTGTCAGAGAATTGCAAATAAAATCTACAATAAGATACCACCAACACACACTAGAATAGCTGAAATTTAAAAGCCTGCCCATGCTAAGTGCTGGAGAGAAGACAGAGCAATCAGGACTCATCATCACTCTGCCAATGAGAATGTAAAAAGCTTTACTTTGGAAAAGCAATTGGCAACTTTTTATTATCAGAATCAGCAAATCATAGTATAGACCCAAAAGAAATAAAAGACAATTTCTCACTAAGACTTGCACATGAATATCCACAGAAGCTTTATTCATAATCCCCCCAAAAGATGGGAACAAACATCACCTGTCCATTAACAAATAAATAGGTAAACAAAAGTGATATACCCTCATAAAGGAATAGTACTCAGCAACAAAGAGTAATTATTAATATACACAATATAAATGAAACCCAGAGTAATTATTAATACAAAGAATATAAATGTACTAAATGAAAGAAGCCAGATGCAACTTGTCACACACACACACACATAATGAATTTGTTTATATAAAATTATATATAGGAGAAATTTTTAAACTTGTCTTTATTGTTGATGGCCCTCTTCCCCCCCACCCCCCGCCCCACTGATCCCCTCCATCCCATTCCCATCCCCACCCCAGGCCTTCACTATGCTATTGTCTGTGTCCATGGGTTACGCATATAAGCATAGATATATTTTCTTAATGATCATAAAAAATACCAGTGGTGCCTGGGATCTAAAGGGGAGGACTGCCTACAACAAGGCACAAAGGAATTTGGGAGGGGGAGATAAAATATTCTATATCTTGATTATGGTGATAGTTACATGAGTGTTTGCATTTGTCAAAACTCCCCTAAAAAAGAGTAAATTAATTTTGGATCCACTAATGGGTATGACTTACCATTTGAAAAACGAAACTTCATTATTCAAATTATTTGTATTCAAATAATATCAAAGGACTTTCTGGAATCCAAATGATTGATATAATAATCCAGTAGGCTGCACATTACACATGATTACATTAAATATGGTGTGACTATTAAACATGAGACCTGGTACCCAATAATTCCAATCAGCACAGGCCTTCAGGAGTGTGTTTTCATCTTTACTGGTACTTATATTACAACTAGTGCAGTATTTTAGTGAAAATCACATTCCTGTTTGGAAAGAACTTTCAGTTGCATTTTATCTAACTGAGCAACAGTCCAGTAAGGCGGATATTTTTATTATTCTTTTACAGTCAAGGAACTGAGATTTAGAGTCACTGAGCTAGTAAATACAAGATAGATTAAAATCCGCTTCTATCTGTGTCTACCCATTTCCCATTACATCACCAATGGCTTTAAGAGCGCTGATCCATGGGCTCTTGACTTTTTATTCTAATTTCCTTGTTACTAGGACACCCAGGTACCAAAAAGACATATTTAATGCATCTTATTTGCTGTCAAAAAATAGAGTTTAGTTCTCCTACTATCATTCCAACCCACAGATCCATACTTTATGGGTTCAGTAAGATCAAATGGAAGTCACCTAAAAATGCAGCTTTAAAAAAAGATGTCCTTTTCCATTTTCCTTCCTCCAAGAGCTGGATGCTCTTTCCTCAACAGATTTGGCTAGTTAATCAAAAAGAAGAAACCATCTGAAGAGGGGAATCTATGACCTCTTTGTCAACAGAAGTCAGATTATTCAATGCCAAGAAAGGCTATTTTTATTTTCATCTGATGGTCTGCAGATTTTTTAAAGGTCAGCACAGTGGAAGTAAAAAGGAAAAACTATTTAAGAACATCTCCCACAAATCTCTCTCCTCTTAATAGCCTCAAACTTGACCCTGTGTTATCATCAGCCAGTTACTTTGAGGAGTTGGAATGTGGTTATATAATGAGGATAAGGGACTGGCTCCATCCCTGGGGAGGTCACTGAAGTAGCTTTGACATGTTCTGGAGCCACCTAAACCACCATTGACAGCAGCAGTCACAATGTGCATCCAGAAAGATATATCTCCTTAACTCGTGCTGCTACTAGAAACACAAGCCAGTAGCTAAAGGAATTTAAGGCGTTTGTTTACTTTATCCATCAAGCATGACTATGAGGACCAGGTCTGGGGAGATAAGAATGGGTCACATTTAGTCAACAAATGCAGCTGCAGCAAAGGAAATCTTGCAAAAGCCTCTCATTGATTCTATGGTTCTGGGCAAACCCTTTTGTTCCTCTGAGCCTCAGTTTCTTCATCTAGAAAATGAGAATAGTCATTCCCTACCTCACCAAGTTATTAGGAAGTTTAAATAGGACAAATATGAAAGAGCTGTGGGAACCATGAAAAGCAGTACAAGCATTCATGGTCATTCCATGCTTTATCAGAATCTACTTTTTGTTACAAAATCAATGTTTGTGCTCTATTTAATAAAGGTTTGAGTGCCTGCTCTGTGCCAGACAATGGGCTATGCATTGGAAATACAGGGGAAATATAATGAGATCCTGATCCTCAAAGACAATAGTCTGTGGCATGGGATAGAGAGTGTGGGGTGGGAGGGCAACAGGAAACGGGGGTTAAGTAGGGTAAATGCTGTGATGTGGCACCCAGTTCCCCCTTTGGAGTCAAAGGACTTATTCTCCCAGATGCTGGATATACTGTCAGTCCCTTAAGGAATGCCTAGGCTGAAGAGTCACCTTGCCCAAGGCCATGTCCCTTTCTGGGGGGTTCATATCAAATAAATTAAGCCTATAAGGACACAGTTCTCTTTCTCCAAACTGGGACACTTCTGAAAAAAGGGTCATACCTCCTCAAAATTGTCCATAGGCTGGCTGACATTGGGGCTGTATCACAGCTCACCTCCTTCCTCTGACCAATCCTGCTTGCTTCCCTTCCTTTCCACAAATATTGATCCCAGAGAGCTCCTCAATAAACTTCCTGCACACTGGCATCCTTCTCAGAGTCTACTTACTTCTGTGATCATGAATTGTATGTGTCAACTTGGCTAGACTATGGTGCCCAGTGTTTGGTCAAACACCAACCTAAATGTTGCTATAAAAATACTTTTGATATGCTTAACATTTAAATCAGTAGACTTTGAGCAAAGCAGATTACCTTCCACAATTGGGCCTCATCCAATCAGTTGAAGGTCTTAAAAGGAAAGACAGATCTCCTAAGGAGGAAGGAATTCTGCTTCTAGACTGGCTTTGGCCTTAAGCTGAAACATCAACTCTTCCCTGGGAGAAAAGAAAGGAAAGGAAGAAAGAAAGAGAGGAAGAGATAAAGAGAGAAAGAGAGGAAGCGAGAGAGGGAGAGGAAGAGAGGGAGAAAGAAAGAAAGAAAGAAAGAAAGAAAGAAGAAGAAGAAGAAGAAGAAGAAGAAGAAGGAAGGAAGGAAGGAAGGAAGGAAGGAAGGAAGGAAGGAAGGAAGGAAGGAAGGAAGGAAGGAAAGAAGGGAGAGAGAGAAAGAAAGAAAGAAAGAAAGAAAGAAAGAAAGAAAGAAAGAAAGAAAGAAAGAAAGAAAGAAAGAAAGAAAGAAAGAAAGAAAGAAAGTCCCAGCTAGCATGGCTCGGCAGTTGAGTGTCAACCTATGAACCTGGAGGTCAGTGTTCAATTCCTGATCAGGGCACATGGCTAGGTTGCGGGCCGGATCCCTGGTGTGGGGCATGCAGGAGGCAGCCAATCAATGACTCTCTCATCATTGATGTTTCTATCTCTCTCTCCCTCTCCATTCCTCTATGAAATCAATCCTATCTAATAATAGACAAACATGGTACCTTCGCTACGCCTCTCATTGGCTAATGAGTGTGATGTGCAAATTAACCGCCAACAAAGATGGCGGCTAATTTGCATACTGCAGGCAGGGCGGGACAGCGCAAACCGCCAGCACGCCGCCATCCAGGGCAGCCCCAGAAGACCCAGAAGCCGGCCTGCCTTGCCGTGGGGGACACGATTGCGTCCCCCGCGGCCACGCAGGCCAGGACCCAGAACACACAGCAGCCGGGTCTTTTTTTTTTTTAATTTTTTTAGATTGTGTAATTATTTATTACAAATAAATGGTGGTTTCACATCTGTCAAAAACGGGTCCTGTTTTTACATGTGTGTGCAGGTTCTGAATGTACAAGAAAGGGTCATGTGCTTAGTTTGTCCATGCAAAGCTCACACATACATCACTAAATACTTTAAAAATAGAACAATCTCTTTTTGAACCAATCTGTTTAGATTCAGGATTAGTAAAACAGTATGAAACTAATGAAATACAGTGATAGGAATTAGGAAGTGTGACACTGATGGTTCTGGGCATGTGAAGGGTGAGGGACAGAAGGGTACACACGGTCTTCCCTTCAGTTCTGCCGGAGAGATGAGCTCCGAGGGCCCGAGCTGCTCCATGCCCAGAGGAGGTGGGTGTGGTCAGTGGCTCTGTTTCAGAACTTCCTGCCAAGAAGAGACCTTACCCGACCCACAGGAACCGTTTTACTCCAGAAAACAGAAATAGCCAGTTCCCAATGTGCATGGGAAAACCAGTGTCCCCTCCTGTGCACGGTGTCCTGATGGGGTGACGGGGGAGGTGGGCGAGGGGAGCAGTGCAGAGTTGTTAGGCAGCTGGAGTGGGAGTGGAAAGGCCAAGAAATGTCCACAGTCCTGGCTGTGCCCACGGACTGGGCTGCTCCTCCAGGCCCTGGCTGAGGGATTAGGGCTGATTCTCTCGGGAAGGGAATATTCCATGGGTGGAAGATTTACAGGCTCAGGGTGGGCCGTGTGTTAGTTTGGGGCAAATCCCTCAACATTCCTGCTGCCAAGCCCTCAAAGGAATGAGGCAGAGGCACCCTTCACCCCCAAGACCCCTTTGTGGACATTTTAGCATCTACGTGATTTTTAATCCCTTCAGGGAGACTTTCTATCCTGCAGTCCCATCCCACCCCACTGTTGCTGTTTGTCTGCCAGCTGGGTCGAGCATCAAGGGAAAGGGGGGTTTATACTCACTGAAAGATCCTATTGGGAAACCAACCTGTTTACTGTACTGTTGTAAATATCATACCCTTTATATCCTGTATATTGGCTTCTTTTAAATAAAGTGAAATGTCTTAGAAAAAGAAAAAGGCAAGGCAGGGCGGGACCCAGAAGACCCAGAAGCTGCCTGATATGGTAGTAACTCTATCAGTAAGCACTCTGAAAGTCAGTGGCATAAATGCACCAATTAAAGGACAGATTATGAGGGTGAATCAAAAACAAAACCCACTTTAAATATAAAGACACATATAGATTAAAAGTAAATGAATTAAGCTGCAGCATGTTTTGCTCAGTGGATAGAGCATTAGCCTGTGGACTGAAGGGTCCCAGGTTCGATTCCAGTCAAGGGCATGTACCTCAGTTGCTGGCTTGATTCCCCAGTCCCTATCAGAGCGTGTGCAGGAGGCAACCAATCAATGTGTCTCTACCTTTCCCTTCACTCTCTCTAAAATTCAATGGAAAAATATCCTTGGGTGAAGATTAACAAAAACAAAGTAAATGGATTAAGTAACATTGAAGAGATTATAAGAAAAATATATTCCAAATTTTGTTAGTTGTATAATGGTTATGTTTAAATTATTAACACCTAAGAAATTGGGTGAAGGGTACATATAATATGTTGTAGTATTTTATAGTTTTTTTACATGTATGAGATTATTTCAAATTAAAATATTAAAAAATTAATAAATATTAATTGAAATGTATCTGCATTAGATGAAAAATCTCCTAATTGCTTCTAGCATAATTTATTAAATTGTGCTAAAATTTACAAGGGTTCAATTAAAAAATATCTTAATTCTAAATGATATAATAGAAAATATATAATAGTGCAGTGATAAGCACTTATCTGAAAACTAGAGGCCCAGTGCACAAAAATTTGTTCACTTGGGGATGGGGGGGTGTCCCTCAGCCTGACCTGTGCCCTCTCGCAGTCTGGGACCCCTTGGGGGATGACCACCTGCTGGCTTAGGCCTGCTCCCCGAGGGATCAGGCCTAAGCTGACAGTCAGACATCCCTCTGGCAGCCTGAGAGCCCTCGGGGGATATCCACTTGCCAGCGGGGAGCAGGCCTAAGCTGCAGTTGGATATCCTTAGTGCTGCTGAGGAGGCAGGAGAGGCTCCCACCACCACCGCTGTACTGGCAGCCATCAGCCTGGCTTGTGGCTGAGCAGAGCTCCCCGATGTGGGAGCGCACTGACCACCAGAGGGCAGCTCCTGCATTGAGCATCTGCCCCCTGGTGGTCAGTGTGTGTCATAGTGACCAGTCATTCCCAGTCTTTCTGCTGTTAGGGTCAGTTTGCATATTACCCTTTTACTATATAGGATAGAGGCCTGGTGCAGGGGTGGGGGCCAGCTGGTTTGCCCTGAAGGGTGTCCTGGATCAGGGTGGGGGTCCCGATGGGGTGCCTGGCCAGCCTGGGTGAGGGGCTGAGGGCCATTTTCAGGCTGCCAGCGACTGAAGCTCCCAGCCTCTTCTTTTTTTCTTTTTATTCTGGGATTTATTACCTTCTATAATTGAAACATTGTTGCTTTTGGGCTCAGAGCCGGCCACGGCAGGCAGGGAAACTTGGACTTCGTCCATCCACTGGAGCAAGCAGC
>NW_005871056.1:4930551-5102734 GCF_000147115.1 Myotis lucifugus
TAAGAATGTCCAACTAACATTTTAGCCCTGTTCCTTGGGGGGCTTAACCCTTTATTGGGACTTCCCCCGAGGTTCCCCTGGCTCCCAAAAGGATGTCCAAACTGAAAGCTTGGGCTTGTTCCCCTGGGGATGGGCCTTAGGTCAACAGGGGGAACATCCCCCAGGGGGTCTTGGACTGTGAATGGGTGCAGGCCACGCTGAGGGCCCCCCCCCCCCCCCCAGTGCACAAAAATTTGTGCACCGGGCCTCTAGTAAAAATATATTTTAACAAAAAAGAGAAAGAAAGAGGAAAGGAAAGGGAGATTTTGGAGGACCCTGACTGATACAAATTCCCTGAACTTAACTCCAATATCAGACATTTATGATACAGTAATAAATGATCTGAGTTGGCAGCGGAGACAGCTTCTTGGTCTGTTGGGGTCCAACCCCAGCAGGTCCAGGGGTTCCCAAAGGTGTGGACGGAGTCGGCGAAGAAGGAATGACACGGAGACAGCGTTCAGTTGATCAGCAGCCTAGCCAGGTTCTCTAGCCAGGTTCTGTGTTTATTGTCCTGTTACATCTGTACTTAAACCAGTTGATTTTAATCCTATCCATTCTATTCCAAAGGTTAGGGCATTTCTTCCCTGCAGCGACTGTGTCAAGCAGCTTCCGGCAATTTTTTTTTTTTTTAGCAGCTAAATAAGTCTCCAGGAGTTAAAAGTAATAATAAAGTGATTGATGAGGTTGAATAAATTAAGACATGGGTTATCCCTTCGCAGGCCGTCTTTGGAGTTTGACCAGCAACACTTTCATGGTCTTACTTCTCTCCACTCCCCCTCCTCCCCTCCCCTCATGTGGGGTCAGGATCCCAGTAAGGCCCCAGCGGCTCCTCCAGCTGTGGGGACCAAGAGGCAGAACTGGACTTGACGTGGTGCTCGGAACTGGGCCCGTGACAGCCTTGGGAGATGGTCCTGGTGCGGGGACGGGTGCTCGGGCTCCATCCTCGGGAATGTGGCCGGAAGGTGTACGGAGGAAGCCCCAGGCACCTTTCCAAATGCAGCCAAGAGGGGAGGGGATGGAGCAGGCGCCGGCCGCTGCTGTCCACCGGCCGCTGCCTCAGAGCTTCTTCAGGCGGCTGTACATCTTTCTCTTGCTCTTTTCCCCAGCCCAGGTCCGGCTCTTGGTACGAAACTTCTTCAAGTCTTCTTTAAAGTCCTCATGGTGCATGGGCCGGTAGCTGGGGGGCTCACAGTGAGACGGGCATTTGAGGAAGAACTCCTTGTACCCGCCCTTCAGGATGTACAGCTCAGGGTAGTGGAGGCTGGGGTACTCGTTGCTGAGCCGATCTCTCTCTCGCACGAAGCGGCACATGCGCGGGCCCCGCTCAGAGGAAAACTCGCAGTGGAACACCACGATGACGCGCTTGCCGTCGGCGGGGGAGATGGGCTTCTTGAACAGGAAGTCTTCCACCTCGTCCTCCATGTGCAGGTTCACCGCGCCCTTGATGTGGCCGCCCTCATATTCGTATGGGTACCGGCAGTCAATGATAACAAACTCTTCAATGAGGTTGGCAAACTTGCCATTCAAGACAGATGCCATGATTTCTGGAGAGATGTACTTTAGGTCCTGGTGCTGCCCAGCGACTGTGTGGAAGAGATAACCCTTGGAGAAGTCCCCTATGAGGTCTCCGGGGTCGTTGTCCGGAATATTCTCGATGGTCCCCTTTGCGGGGGATACCAAGGCTGGAGATGGATGCAGAATCTCCCGGGGCTTCTTGGGACTGGCCCTGAGCACGATCTTCCTCCGCTTCGTGCTTCCAGGTGGGGACAGCTCTCGAGATCGGTCCGGTCTCTTCAACACTGAGCGCAGGGCGGGGCTGCCCGGGGAAGTGGAGTCAAACAGCTGGCATCGGTTGCCCACGTTTGCAGTTGTTCTCATGACAAGGGGAGACGTCCAGAGGCTTGCCATGCGGGAGGAGGTCTCCTCATCATTCTTCAGATTCTCTCCATCGAGAAGGTCCATGAAGCCATCATCTTCATCAGAAAAAGTGGCAGTCACGGGTGACTGGGGCATGAAGAGTGGAACGAAGCTCTCTGGCTCGCTGCTCTCTCTTTTGTCGGAGGAAAGGTTTTCCTTAGTCTCCTCCTGGCCCATCAGCTGAAAGACATCACGGTCCAGGGGATCGGAATGGCTCCTCTTCAGAGCTGGACTACATCCCAAAAGCTTCGGAGGCAGGAAATGTATTCTCCTCATGGGATTTTCAAGGTTTCCTTTACCGACCAAGGGCCCAGGAGAATCCAGACAGACGCCTGAATCTGTTGACTCGGAGGAGCCCATTCTCTGGAGACTGTTGTTGTTTGCCTCGGGCGGCTGCTCACCCACACTGCCCAGGCCCTGCAGCTGGTCCATGGTGGCCGTCAGGGCGGTGACGGGCAACAGGCCCTCGGAGGCCGGCTCTCCGCCGAAGTGTGCCTTCAGGACGGGCGGCGACGCGGGCAGGGGGCTGCAGGCGAAGAGCAGGCGGCGGCGGCTGCGGCGCGGGGACTCAGGGCCCAGTTCCATGGCTGCGCCCGGCCAGTGCCCGCGGCTCAAACACAAACAGGACCAGCCACGGAGGACGCAGCGCAGAGGGGAGTCCGGCCCCAGCAGGCGCCACCCACAAGCGCAGGTGCTTCCCGCTCACCGCTCACCGGCCACCTGAAGGTCAAATCCAAACAAACGCGGTGGGTCAGGGAGGGAGAGTGGCTGCAGCTGAGAGGCCCCAGCCCGGGCTTAACTCAGGCCCTCGACTGCGCGGACCCGCAGTGATCAGCTGGCAACCTCCGCTCTCGTGGACTGTTCAGGCGCCAGATGTTGGGGTCCAACCCCAGCAGGTCCAGGGGTTCCGAAAAGTGTGGACAGAGTCAGCGAAGAAGGAATGACAGGCAGACAGCGTTCAGTTGATCAGCAGCCTAGCCAGGTTTTCCAGCCGGGTTCTGTGTGTTATTGTCCTGTTACATCTGTACTTATACCAGTTGATTTTAATCCTATCCATTCTATTCCAGAGGTTAGGGCCTTTCTTCTCTCCACCCCAAGGTTACTCTATTGTTCTATTAAGCTACAAGGGAGTAACTGAAATTATGTAGCTTAAGCCTGATTGTGCGTAAAGTGATTAATTACTCGCCTGGCACTTAGTTAAGGGGTTTTATTCCCTCCCTAACTCCTGGGAAAAATCCCCACCTGGGAAACAACCTTTCTCAGAGAGGTGACCTTGGTTAAAACAGCGCTAAGAAGGGGAGCAAACATATTAAGAACAGTATGCCATATACGCCAGGTCCCTTGAAACATGCTGTGCTGATGTTTCTTCCCTGCAGCGACTGTGTCAAGCAGCAAGGATGGACTGGCTTCCAGCATTGGTCATTAGACCTGTGCAACCACACAGGTACCACACACAGAAGACTCTAGGTCAGTGGTTCTCAACCTTCCTAATTCCACGACCCTTTAATACAGTTCCTCATGTTGTGGTGACCCCCAACCATAGAATTATTTTCGTTGCTACTTCATAACTGTAATTTTGCTACTGTTACGAATCATAATATAAATATCTGATATGCAGGATGTATTTTCATTGTTACATGTTGAACATAATTAAAGCATAGTGATTAATCACAAAAACAATATGTAATTATATATGTGTTTTCCGATGGTCTTAGGTGACCCCTGTGAAAGGGTTGTTCAACCCCCAAAGGGGTCGCGACCCACAGGTTGAGAACCGCTGCTCTAGGTTATATGACCTGCTGTCACCATCTTGAAAGTCTTGGTACTCAAACTTGTCTTTTGTAAGTGCAGTTCAATCATACAATGGAGCACATGTGTGAGCAAAAGGAGATACATGTAATATGCATGTTCACTGTTCCTTGCCACCCCATTCATCCTTAACATTTGAGATATCCTGCAACCAACTAATCCCAGTGGACACACAGTAGGTGGAAATTCAGTGAGACTCAGTAGAAGATAAGATTGCTACTTCTACAATTAAGTGAGTAGGGTGAAGGAAACCATTGACAGCCCTAAGAGGCCACAGTTAAAGTTCTGACCAAAACTTTCTTCAAACACAGAAAGAAGAGAGACAGTGACATTCGAACAAATACATATAACCAAGAAACACTATTATATTCTTTTTTATTCATATTACTTCCCTGTATAAGCCACTCACTTAGGCTTAAAATGATAAAGAAGGAAGAGAAATATCCAACAACACTTATTTCCTTTACTTTCAGTCCTTCCTTATTCATCAGTACCTTATTCATCAGTAAGCTGAAGGTAGAGAGTGTTGATAGGATGTTGTTCTTATTGAGAAATGAAATTTAAAATGTTCAGTTAGTTTTATGCATATTTTCCACTGTCTGGTAAGAATAAAATACACATGCATATACAAACTATGAAACATGAATTCTGTATTTTTAGTGATCTACATACAAGATAAATGCTCATATAAAACTGCATTGCACTATATATATATATATATATATATATATATATATATATATATATAACACTAACATGTAAAGTGTCCCCACAAAAGTTCAACCAGGAGACGAGGAGTTCTATCACTCGCTATGATATGCACTGACCACCAGGGGGCGGTGCAGAAAGAAGAAAGGCCCTGGCCGGCAGCTGACAGCCAGGGAAGGGAGGCCCTGACCAGCAGCCAGAAGGCCCGGATTGGGCCTGACTGCTGGCCAGGCCTAGGGACCCTGCCTGTGTACAAATTTTGTGCACCGGGCCTCTAGTATAGAGATAAATGGTGAAATTCACATTCAATAACAATTTACAATATTAATTTTCTTTACTTAGAATGACATTAAATAGCAATCAAATAGACAAGTTAGGAGACAGAGCATGCAAGTAAAGAAAAAACTTTATATTGTAGTACCTTTAACAGTACTTTTTCCCCCTACTTTTGAACAAGGGGCCCCACATTTTTATTTTCCACTATGTTTTGCAAATTATGTAACCAACTCTGATTAGCAACATGTCTTATGGAGTTTGAGGATAACTTCACAAAAGTTGAGTCTTAAGAGACTGTTGGAAATAGGGAAAAGTGAGTTGAGGGAAATAGAGAGGAGATTTGAGGCAGAGGGAAAAGGATGTAGTCTAGTTTCACAGTCTAAGGAACACGGCTCCCACAGGAAATTAGAAGCTGTTTGGTTTATCTGGATCTTGAGTTAGGTCAGCATGGTTGAAGGTTCTGGAAAGAGATGAATCTGAACAAAACAAGACAGACCAGATCATGAGGGTGCTGATGTACACTCAGCAGGTGATGGGAAACCAATGGAGAGTTTTAAATGAGCGAGTTGCAAGAGAAGATACATATAGAAAGATCTTCAGTACCAGCTTTGATTCTCAGGGTCTCATGCTATGAGTCCTACATGGTCTTTGACCATGGACTTTCCTTTCACCTAATGTTACAATGCTAGTTATCAAGCAGAGCACCATACACCAGTTACCAATTGCACTTTAAACACCTCTTAGTACCAAAGTTACCAAAGAAAATACAACATAGTCAAGCACTACATGGAACAGAGCTTTACTTACATAAAGAAGAGACAGACAACACAGAGGGACATGGAGAGTATTATGCTGAGAGAAATAAGCCAGTCAGAGAAGGATAAGTATCAAATGATCTCACTCATATGTGGAATCTAATGAACAAAATACACTGACAAATAAAATAGATTCAGAGGCATGGAAGCATGGAACAGACTGATGAATCTCAGAGGGAATGGGGGAGGGGAGGTGGGAAGAGATTAACCAAAGAACTTATATGCAAATATGGACACAGACAGTAGTGTGGTGAAGGCCTGGGGAGGGAGTGAGAGTAGGCATCAATGAGGGGGAATAAAGGGGGACATCTGTAATACTTTCAACAACAAAGATAATTTTATATATATATGGCTAATGTGCAAAGTGTCCCCTTGGGAGTTCGACTGGGAGACCGGGAGCTCAATCGCTCATTGCGATGTGTGCTGACCACCACGGGGCAGCACAGAATGAAGGAAGGCCCCGGCCAACAGTCAGAAAGCGCTGATCGCCGGCCAGGCCTAGAGACCCTACCCGTGTTCAAATTTCGTGTACTGGGCCTCTAGTAATAAATAAACTAAAAATAAATAAAAGACTTTAACAATTGTGCTACACATGCCAGGTCTTTCATAAACTGTATTTTAAAGGTATCACCTGTGAGATTCACCCATGGAGCCAGGTCTTTCAGCTTAGAAGAGCCAGTTATTAAATTTTCAGAAATTTTGCTAGCCAATTATTAGACATAGTCATTGTTAAATATTAAATATATAGTTTTACAATTAAATAAAATAATAGAAACATGGGTGATAATATTTTAAAAAGAAGAGACATAGTAAGATAAGCTTTAATGGTTTCCCATGGCCAGCGGGTCTCTCCCAGCAGCTGACACAGGGCCGTTTGCCTATGTGTACCCTTTTCTGCCTCAGCAGAAGGTACCCTATTTCCTCCTCACCTCTGTGAGGATATAACAGTGGGTTTGGCCAGGTGTCATGTGACGTACACACTTTAAGCAGAGACAAAAGTACTCATTGCGCCTGAAACAGGGAAAGGTATTCCCACACAAGGTGATAAGCCCAGCACAGGCTGTGTGGGCTCTTTATCTCTTGGTAAGACACAAGGCCCATTCTTGTGCAGCTGAATGGGAGTTGAATGACTACTAGCATTTGAGTACCTTTCCCAAAACAATTTATCCTTCAAAGTCCAGATCAAATGCCATCTCATCCTTGACTCCTTCAGAATCATTCTAAACAGTGCAAAGGCAATTCACTGGAGAAAGGATAGTCTTGCTAACAAATAGTACCAGAATTACTGGGTATGCAACAGATAAATTTTGATCCATACACAAAAATTAATTGAAATGGATCATAGACCTAAATATAAAACCTAAAACTAAAAATTCTAAAAGAAGACATAGGAGAAAATCTTTGTGATCTTGAATTAGGCAAAGATGTATTACATGTGATAGTGAAAACATAATCCATAAATGAAACAATTAATAAATTTGACTTTACTAAAATTAAAGATGTTCAACCACTGTTAAGAGAATGAAAACACAAGCCACAGACTGGGAAAAATATTTGCAAAAGATATATCTGATAAAGGACTGACATATCCAAGTATATAAAGTACTATAACAAATAAATAGCAAGAAAAGAAACAAACCAACTTTTTAAAAATGGGCAAGAGATTGGAATACCATACAATTTCAAGAAATTGTGTCAAATAAGCATATGAAAAGATGCTCAACATAATTATAATGTAAAATATAAAACTGAAAATAAAATCTCAATTACATACCACTACTTATCTTCTAGAATGGCTAAAACTTTAAAAATTGACTGTATAAAATGTTGGCAAGGATATGGAAGAACTAAAACTCTCATATATTTCAAGTAGGAATGTAAAATGCTACAACTACTTTGGAAGATAGTTTGGCAATTTTAAAAAATATATATTTTATTGATTTTTTTTACAGAGAGGAAGGAAGAGGGATAGAGAGTTAGAAATATCGATGAGAAAGAAGCATCGACCAGCTGCCTCCTGCACAGCCCCTACTAGGGATGTGCCCGCAACCAAGGTACATGCCCTTGACCGAAATCAAACCCAGGATCCTTTAGTCCGCAGGCTGACGCTCTATCCACTGAGCCAGACCAGTTAGGGCCAGTTTGGCAATTTCTTAGCAAGTTAAACATACACCTAATACATGACCCAGTCATTCAATTCCAGGATTTACCCAAGAGAAGAGAAAGCATATGTCCCACAGAGACTTGTGCACAAGCAGCTTCATTGGTAGTAACCAAAATCTGGAAACTATGCAAATGTTCATCAACAGGTGACTAAACACACTTTGCTATATTCCCACAATGGAATAATACTCATCAATAGAAAAGGAATGAACCACTGATACGCGAAACAACATGGATGCATCTCAAAGTAATTATGCTAAGGGAAAGAAATCAGACACTGAAAGGGGTGCATAATGCTTCCATTTATAAAAACCTCTAGAAAGTGTAAGCAAATTTATAGTGACAGAAAGCAGCTGGTGACTGCCTGCAGACAGGGAGAAGGGACGTGGAGGGGAGGTCATGGGGAGATGCCACAGGGAGGAATAACAAGGAGGCATGAGAAAGCGTGGGAAGGTATAAAAATATATTCATTATCTTGATTGTGTTGATGGATTCACAATTGTGTGAGTGAGTGTGTGTGTGTGTGTGTGTGATGTCAAAACTTTCCAAATTGTACCCTTTAATTATATGAAAGTGACTTCACATCAATTATACCTAATAAAGCTTTTTTAAAAAAATCTTTATTGTCTGGGGATTTGTTTCACTATTTTGTCCCCTATGTATGTGTTTAAAATGGTCTAGAATAAAAAGTTAAAAAGGAACACCTTTGGGTTTTTTTGGTACAACATAACAGAACCATACAACTAGAAGTGGCCTCAAGGCATCATGTCGATCCCCCTCCTCCACTGGGAAAGTCCACAAGTGCTTTTAGTGCGTGTGCACGTTATAACCTACGTTGTGTTGCTGGAGTTCTCAGGAACATGCTGGGCTTGCACAGCCTTCCTTTGCCCCTAAAATGACCCTCATTCATTCCCCTCTAACCTACTCTTCCCTGCATCAGGACAATAGCCACACATCTGTCCTTGCTCGCAGCAAAGTTTCCCTGCGAGTCTGACTCCCCTGAGAACAAACAGAGATGCAGAGAAAAGTGATGTGGAATGTATATTTGGTTGCTCAGTTAGCTGCTGTCTTTCTCCCAAGTAGCTCTGGCTGACTTAAAGTCAGGCAGGGACTGAAGTGATAATCAGATCTGACTTTTCAACTCAGCTCCACTGTTAACTAATCTACATCACTGGGCAGGTCCCTTCCCCACCCGGCTCTCCGTTTCCTTCTCTACAACAGGAGGGGCTTGGTCTCTAGACAATCTCCACGGTCTCTTCCAGGACTCATATTTACGACCCTTCTACTTCTCTCTTCTATACTCAGAATCATACACTGCAGGGGGAAACTCATCAAGGATTTTACGATACGGGCACCAGGCTGTGACTGATGAGAGTTGGAGGAGGCGTATTCTGAGATGGATGGGTCTCATCTGGGTTATAATGTCAAGTACATTATATTGAAGTTGGAATAAGCAACTTGGTCAAGCATGGCTTGCTGAAAAGAGCAGAATCCCACTTGTACTGCTCATGCAAATGAGAAATTCCCTGGAAGCTGCAGGGATTTCTTAGAACTGAAATGGATAAAGCATATATAGAGGATGAGAGCAGGGACCATAAAATCATGAACAGTGTAACTCACCAGCCCAGCTCCCTCACTCCTGTGCTTTTGCACTTTCTGTCACCCAAATGACACCTCTCTCTCTCTCTCTCTCTCTCTCTCTCTCTCTCACACACACAAACACACACACACACACACACACACACACATCTACTCTGCCTCCACAAAAGCCTTACTCCTGTCTTTCTGCAAAGCAGTCTCCTGTGCTTCAGTGACATATGATGGGAAATGGCTCAAAGGCGCAACATGACCTCCCACTCCAACACCCAGCACCACCTAACTAGTCTCTCATTTGAAAGCCCAGATTCCCAGGAGGGCACTCCCTAGGAGCCAGATTAGGTTGGCTGATTCCTTGGTAAAAACAGTTGTCTGTAGTTGGGGTGGGAGGTGGGTCATATATAGAGAACTGCTCTCTGAGGCTAAGACAAGATGAGGCTCTTTTAAAAGGGGGCATGAGAGATTGGTATAGAGACGATCTCTGATGAGGTTTGGGAATCCAACTTAGTGCCCAGAGAGCAAGTTTCTTTCCCTGATGACGTAAGAACAGAGTTCTTAACCTCTTAGACCTCTAGAAGTTCATAGATGAGGGGATGAGTCCGCTAGTGGTGGCAGAGCGGGATCTGGGATTCTGGCTACTTGATTTCCAGCACAAGGTGCTCTTTTAGAATGAGTTCTGCCAGAGGCTCTCCTTGAGTTCAAGATGATGATGGCATAAGAGTCTAGTGCCAGGAAGGATGCTGGTTAGGAGACTCTAGCATTAAAAGGAATGGTCGATTATGATAGATTGTGTTTCCCAAAGATGACCACAACGTTATCCCTTATCCTACATGCCCTTCTTACTCTGTACCTTGATAGTCCTCTGGTGAGTGGTCAATGTCCCCTCTATTTGAACCTTGGCAAATCTGTGTGGCTTCCTCAACCAATAGAGCCTGAGTGATCTACGTAGCTTCTGAGACTAGATCAGGAAAATGCCTTTTGCATCCACGATGTTCTCTTGGGACACTTGCTCTCGGAACCGAGCCACCACATTACAAGGTGAATAGAATGTAATGCAGTGGTTCTCAACCTTCCTTATGCCGCGACCCTTTAATACAGTTCCTCATGTTGTGGTGACCCCCAACCATAAAATTATTTTCGTTGCTACTTCATAACTGTAATGTTGCTACTGTTATGAATCGTAATGTAAATATCTGATATGCAGGATGTATTTTCATTGTTACAAATTGAACATAATTAAGGCATAGTGATTAATCACAAAAACAATATGTAATTATATGTGTGTTTTCCGATGGTCTTAGGCAACCCCTGTGAAAGGGTCATTCGACCCTCAAAGGGGTTGCAACCCACAGGTTTAGAACCGCTGTTGTAATGGCATAGCTAAATCAAGGCCGCAAATCAGGAAAGCCTTCCTGATCCATTTGTACTACTTGTGGTATCAGTAGACTTGCCTCCAAGCCCCTGCTCTCACCTCCCGCCACAACCCCTTCATTTGCCTCACCTCCTACCCCATCTCTGGAGCAGGAGATTAATTAATGAACAGTCAGTCACTCTGAATGATGCAGACCTTGTACACGTCTGAGCCATTTATTTTGAATGCTTCCCATCATATCTAACCTTGAAGCTTCCAAATACATGATAGATAGCTGGAAATGAGCTGTACCTGATTCTTCCTCTTATTTTCTGCTGGTATATTTAGAAAGCATTAGCAGGGGAAGAAATTACAGCTTCTTCACACCTTGACTTACTTAGTCACTGGTAAGATGATTGACCTTCAAGCTAGAATTCCTGCAGAACTTCATATTTCTCCGGCTTGATTAGCACAGAGCTTATTGACTTCATAATCAAGAATCAAACACTTAAAGCTCCACTTGTTTTTTGGATGTTTTGCAGATTCCCTTTCCTGAACTTTGTTCAAACTCAAAGATACAATTATTGTTTGTTAAGATACAATAAGTATGTAAATAGTTTCCGAAGATGCTCACCAATATTTTTCTTAAGTTGTTTTGTTCTCTCCTTAAACCTGGGTTGGCTCTGTGACTGCTTTGACCGATGGGGAAAAATAATGCTTTCGGACTTCGTATCATTTAAAGTGGCCTAAAATGTGTGAATAAAAGGAACTTAGCCAGAGCATAGATATGGATTTAAAGGAATGAAAGAAATAGCTTTTTCAGGAATCTGGGACAGAGTGATTTTGAAAATGTTTGTTTCAATGTCTGTCTCCTTGACTAGAATATGACCTGTTAAGTGGAATTGGGCCACATTCACTTCTACAACCCCAATGTCTGGCACAAGACTTGAACCATCATGACCACTAGATAAATATTTATTGAATGAATAAATAAATGAATGATGACCTTTCATATTCCCTACCATAAACCATAGCATTTTGGACCTCAAAGAAATCTAGATCATTGCTATTCAATGTAGTCTCTGAAGCAGCAACATCAATATCATGGGGAAGTTGTTAGAAATGAAGAATCTCAGACGCCACTCCAAAGATACTGAATCACAATCTTCACTCTAACAACATTTCAAGATGAATCATAAGTACTTTAAAGTTTGAGTACATTTAAATGCACCAGCCTTGAGTAAACTCTTCTGTTGTCTAGTTAGGGAAGTCTGATAGATGCTCCAATCCTTGGGTCAAGCCAAGCTGAAAGCACAGTCCCACCCACCCCCTGACATCACTGGGCTGATGCTTCTTTATACCACACTCTCTTCTCAACAGAAAAGAAATGCATGATAAACAGAGTTTGTCTGAATTTAATATTTAGTGTCTGTGCTGGGTTGAAGGAGGTAAGGTGGTTTTTAATGATACAATTCTGACATCAATTCTGATGTGTAGTCCACCCACCCCCCCCCCACCCCCAGCAATTCTCAGACACCAGCTGGGTGTCCTACAATTCAACTCAATCCTGACATTATCCACCTGAAGGCAGGGCCAAATATCACAGGTGACGAGCTCAGCCCCACAAGACTGCCCCCATTTAGGATGCCAATCACAAGTTCAGATTGTTACCTGTGCTTCTGATTAACCAGCCATAAGTCAGAAGTTCCCAGGACCCCCTCCTTCGGTTCAGTTAATTTGCTAGAGTGGCTCACAGAACTCAGGAAACTAATTAACTCATTATATTACTGGTTTATTACAAAGGATATTAAAGGATATGAATTAACAGGGAGATGAAAGGATGTATGATTGAACTCAATTTCTAGCCCCTCTCTCCTCCCAGGAGGTCAGGGGTAGACTGAAAACTCCAATTCTCTAACCCATTGGTTGAGCCCCAATGCTTATCCTAATACACTTTACAAAAGTAACCTCGTTAACATAACAACAGACACTTTTATGGCTCTAATCACAGGAAATCCCAAGGTTTTAAAAGCTCTTTGCCAGGAAAGAACAAAAACTAAATATGTTTTATTATAAATCACAACATCACAAATGCTATAACTAGTACATTAGATGCAGAAAACTCCCTTTTCTCGCTGGCTCTCGCATGGTCTTTCATCATCCGGGACCTCCTCTCCAAGTCTGTTCCAGTTCTCATGTCTTACTATCATTGCACGAAGTCATCAGGACAGAATATGTTAAGGACAGCCCAGGAGTGTACTCCACAGGAGAAACTAGTCCTGACCCTGCTAAACATTTTCACAAAGGTCATCTCCATTAATCCATACATAGTATGTGCATGTCACAGAGAGGGGAGACTAGCTCTGAGAAGGAAAGTAAGTTCCTTAAGTCACTCTATTAAGACAGACTCTTTGGTTACAAAGTCTAAGATGGCCCGAGATCAACCCTCCTAGGCTGGCTCGAATGGGGAACAGTTAAGGGACCTCAGCAAATGATGCAGTGGGGGGTCCACTAGCTTTAGGATGACAGTGTCTGCGCCTCTTTGAAAACACTGGCAGGAGTTATTGGAGAACTGCCCAATTCTAAGCCTCCTGGCTATACTCCAGGCAAGTTCAGAGCCCTGAGACCCTGAAAGTCTGCTCTGAACTGGAGACTGCAGATAGCTCTTCCCTGCATGAAGATTTGGCTGCTCTTCATATCCACTCAGATGACTATACAAAGCAAGCATCACTGATACTGTTTTAATAACCCAGTTGTTAATTAACTGGAAAGGAGCAGGGGAATCCCAAATAGTAAAGTCTGGGTGAAATAGGGAAAGTACTTACATGTCAGTCATACCTGGGAACAGGTCATTGGCCAGAATAGGCATGGCCGCTGCTAGCGTGGGAAGATTTGAGCTACCTGAGCTCCTAAACAAAAGGAGTTCCCTCTCTTGCCTCTCTTGTGCACTGGGCTCCTGGCTCTCCTGTTGCAGGGAGCATGTTCCCCTGCATTCACCCACAAAGGCTCAAGGCCAGATGGACCACACACAATGGACTAATGGACCGCAACTAGCCTTATGCTGTGCTGGACCCAGTTCCAACATGGAACAGAAACTTGGAATGCTGGCTTTGCTTCTAGCTCTGCTGAATCCCCAGCTGCACCTCTTCCAGGATTGGATTAAGAGAAACCGGACTTTAGTAGAAACCGAGGGATGTAAGTCATGCAAATAAAAATCACTCCTCCTCCCATGTCTTAGAAAATTCTCTCTTAAGATATCATAAGAACCCCACCCTCAGCACCCAGTGGGGAAAGGGGTCCACCACTTCCACCAATAACATCACCACTGGTCCAATGTTATCAGCACAAGAGGCAAAAATTGCCAGGAAGCTAGGAGCCTGTAAAAGCGTTCTGTGATGCCAGCTCTAGCTAGATCAACCAAGAGTTTCAAAACATTGGGTCTCCAACATTTCTGCTCCTTGATGCACAAAGCTGAAAAAATTATTTCAAGTGAGAGCACATGAATATCAGGGAGCTTTGTTCCTCCAAGTAGAAGTGACTCCTGATTTGCTAAAGAACATGATTTGGCAAGCAATTACTGTTTAAATCAGAGGCTATAAGTCACAGGTTTTTAAGCTTTTTGACATTAGGATTTGAGATATAAAATAGCCAAGGCTACATGACTGGTAAGGGGCTGAGAAAATATTAGAATCTGGGTCTAATTCATACTTTTCCAATTCTGTGTGAATATCTTTGCAATGTTTGTACCTATTTGGTGGTCCTGTTCTCTTTTCTATCGGTATTTTTATTTCCCTAGGGCAGTGGTCGGCAAACTCATTAGTCAACAGAGCCAAGTATCAACAGTACTTCTTCAAAATAGACTCGCCCAGGCTGAAAACCGACTTCTGCGCATGGGCCACGAAGTTTCAATCTCACTGTACGCGCGCCTGTACGTGGTATTTTGTGGAAGAGCCACACTCTAGGGGCCAAAGAGCCGCATGTGGCTCGCGAGCCGCAGTTTGCCGAGCACGGCCCTAGGGGATCTCTTCCATTCCCATGGCTATGAAAACCATCTACATGTTGCAGACTCTAAAATTCTTATTTTCAATTCTGGTACCACTCCAATTTTGAGCTCACATCAAAAGTATATAACCAATAGCTTACCTGACATCTCCACTTGGATATCTAACCAGCATTGCAAACTTACTTTTCCTAAAACAAAACTCTTTATCCACATCTCTATTCAAATTTGTTCTACCCTTAGTCTTCTCCAGTTACATAAATACACCACCCCTCTGTTTGGTTGCTCCGTACAAAAACTTAAGTCACCTGGAATCCTCGTTTTCCCTCCCACTCCACATCTAATCCACTAGCATGCCCCATCAGCCGTAACTCCAAAAGGTATCCCAGAGTAATCCACTTCTCATCACCACCACTGCTTCCATCGCTCTCACTTAGATGTTTCTTGTTTCCACCCTTGCTCTCTCCAACCCATTTCCTAACACCCAGAATGATCTTTGAAAACATGTATCTGGTCATGCCACTACCTTGCTTCAAACCATGCAAAGGCTTTCTAGTGTGTTTAGAAAAAATCCAATGCCTGATCATGGCTTATAAGGACCCATTGATCCAGCTTCTAACTTTCTATTTGACTTCATCTCCTATCACTCTTCCTCTCACTGTTTCTACCCCAAAGACACTGACGTTTTCTCTGTACCTTGAATATGCCAACCTCATTCCAGACCAGGCCTTTGCTCAGGCTCTTCCCCCGAGCCAGGGCCCCTACCCCAGGTCTCTGTATGTATGCCCTTCCCATCCCTCAGATATACCTGTTCACATGTAACACCCTCAGGAAGCCTGCCCTGACCATTTCATCTCAAGTAGCTCCCTTGCCCCTGACCCATTCTCTTGTACACCTTTCTGTTTTATTTGCTTTATAACACTTAGTAGTGCATTTTTAAAAAATTGTTCACTTATTTATTTTCTCCCCAGCATCACATTTCCTCCCAAAAATGTTATCTCATTAAGGTCACTGAACACTGTATCTTCCTTATCGAGAATAGAAGTCTTCCCATAAGAGAATTGCAGGCCCAACAGGCTCTGTCACAACTACTCAACTCTGCCACTGTAGCACCAAAGCTGCCATAATTCGTAAACAGATGAGCATGGCTGTGTTTCAATGAAACTTTATTTACAACAACAGGTGGTGGGCGGGATTTCACCCATAGACCATAGTTTGCCAGCCTCTAATCTAGATGAGCACGTGGCATGTATAAGATGCTCAGTAAACATTTATCAAATGCATAAATGAATGAAAAAATCTAAACAGAACACTCTCTGGAAGGAAACACTAAAAAAAATAGAAGGAAAAATAAATACTCGCCCGATGACTCTTGTATACATCTAGCAATAGCTTATTATTAACAGAGCTTTATTTTCTCTTATGTACTTACTTCCAAGTATTATGGAAATAGCATATTTCCATCCCTCTGTGACTTGGCAAACAGCTTATACTTTGTACTAAGATCAGACTGATCAGTGGGCATTGAGAAACACTTGCGACACAACCTATAAACCCCATCTGTGCTTAGACCAGACAGGGCCTGAATATAGAAAGAATGGCGCGTGACGTCAGCTGATGATAAAAAATGACCCACAGTTTCTAAAAGAAGATTTTTAGTGAATTACTCATCATTGAATTTTTCCTTTGATTCTGCTACCACCTGAACGGCACCTTAGCCCTTTTTCTGCTTCAATTTTTTCCTCCAGATATCCTTCAGAATGGATAAAAATTGTGATTAAAGCACTATAATTTATTGTGAGGCGGCACCTGCCAAAGATAGGATGATTCAATTACTGCAAGGAGATATAGACACAAATGGAGACTTGATTTTGAGACTTGATTTGAGAACAGTAGATTCCCAAGCCCTGGATGGGGAGGAAGCTAAGGTTTGCCGTGGGAAAGTAACTGCCCATTTTTGCCCATTTTTGCAAAATAACAGAGAGTAAGGGCTCGAGAGAATCCCCCTGTATGATCCAGGATAACAAATGAAGGAGTTACTAGAGGGGAGGGATTCAGAATTCATTTTTCATAGAAACAATGGTGTACACGGTGCCTACATTTTATTAAAATAGTGCTGAGACTGAACTTCAGGAACATCAAGGGTTGGAAGGCATTTATAGGCACCTCCCACTATTCCTAAAAATACTTGTTTCAAGAGTGGGCCTCTGAGCTCTAAATAAATGGCCTCCAAATGAAAACCACTGGGGCACAATGTGTCCAGAGGAGAGAAGAGGGCAATACATCCGGATCCTCTGAGTAGAAAGAAAGAAAAAAAACGGGGAAAAATTTTCTCTGATTGTGGTTTGTTTTTTCCTTCTGAGCCATGGAAGATACTGTAGTTAACAAAAAAATTATAAACTAAAGAAAGCAAGGTAATAAACTAAAGAAAAGCAACTTCCCCTCCTGCCCTTTGATTTCTGATTTCTGAATGAGTGGGCACTAAATCAGGAAATGGGCAAAATGTATCTTTTACAAAGCTCTGGTCTTCAAAAAGGCTCTAAACTCAAAACCCTTTAGTAGTATCTTTAAAAAGTTTACGATATGCTTTTTCCAGAAAGTTGCTGATGAGCGCCATCTACTGGGAACTACCCAAAGTGTGTTAGGAAATTTCAGTGCACTTAGCGATGAAATGCAGAACTCATTCTGCACAATGGCCTCTTGGCAGATAAAGAGAGGATTCACCTGGAGATCTTACTGTCTTGGTCTTTTAGGTACTAGGATAGAATTAGGGGTTTCATTTCCAGAGGAAAAGATGCAAAGTGAGAACCTCAGGAAATGAAGGGGGGTAGGATTAAGGGTAGAATCTGCTGCGGGGTGAAGAACTGTCCCAAGCAACCCTTCCCCCTCTTCTCACTGCCTTTAGGTCACTGGGGAGAGGGGGTGAAGGTGCACTCATCTGAATATCAGACCGCCCTCAAAATTATTTTCTACTCTATGGACAAAACGGGATCATGAATATTCCATCTGAATTAGGTCCTTCACTTAACAATGACTACCACTGTCTGGCTAATAAAATAATATGTATGTGCATTAGTGAAACCCCAATGGCTGATCTCTCAAATTCTTAGCACATTATATTCTGGCTGGATCTGTTGACTAAAAATGCCACGGTCCTGTGATGTAAGCAATATTTTTATCTCTGGATTTCCTCACCTCTGAGCTAGAGCATCCTCTACTTGAGCTGGAGATTTTGCATTATCCCTTTTGTTTTTCTCATTAATCCTTTATTATGTATTGGTCCCTGAGGTGGTCTTCTGATGTAAGTAGAAAATTTGACTCTCTCACACACACACACAAAAAAGTTTTCATGTAAAAGTATAGCACTGGAGACATCTTACTCAAAACAGTGGATGGTGATGGATGGAGTTTCACTAAGAATGAGACAGAAATCCAATAGAAATAATGTGAACTCGACTCTCCAGCTCTGCCACGTACCAGTGGGACGACTCTGACCAAGTCAACCTTCTATTCTTCGTTTCTCATTCTGTGGATGGGCCAATTCGGCCTTATAACCTTGTTATGAGAACTGAAATGAGAGCTTGTGTTCTAAGTGACCTGACCCATATTAAAGATCACATGCTTTTTCTTCCTCGTTCTCTTTTTCATTGGGACCTTCATACATAACAGATGTGAGAACCCTTCTCAGGAGACCGCATCAGAATTCAGCGCGGCTACCTTTGCCTTTCACTCCAGGAAGACCCGCAGTGCATTCGAGCAGGCAGCTCGTAAAGGATGCATGAGCTCTCTCCAAACTGGTGTTTCTAACCAAGAAATAAACCACTGCATGGTAGGTGCCCATAAATAAAAAGGAAAGGTTTCCAATCGCATTTTTGCCTGAGTCAAAGGTGAACATCTGCATGGCTCAAGGGAACTGCTAAAAAGACATGAAAAGAAAAAGGCACCTGTGCAGATAAATCAAAAACCCACAAATGCTACCCCAATAAAATTAATTTCTATAAAATTGGCAAATGTTTAAGAAGAATGTTTCTTTTTCTACCATGGCTTTCCTTTCCTTGATTCATGAATTGTAGCCCAAAGAACCTTATTTCAAACCAGCAAACACACACACAAATGTTGTTATTGTACAGATTGGTAGTTTGGTTAGATAAATGTTTGCAAATAAACTTAGCTTTTAATATCAACATGTTGAAATTTCAATAGCAACAAAATACTCTTTATTGTTCATTTCTTTATTAATTCATGAAACAACAAATACCTAACTTGAGCCAGAGTTCCAGGTGCTGGGGAATAAAACAGTGAGTCAGATAAGCAAAGCGTTCCTGCATTTATGGAGCTTAATATTCCAGTGAGAGGAGACAGGTAATAAACATGCAAACAAATAAATAAGTGCTATATAATTTCAGAGAATAAACACTGTGAGAAAATATAGCAGGATAATGCAGTTCCCTAGGAGTCAGCACTCCTAGGCTCTCGGAAGGAATACTGCTTGAGCTGAAATCCTAATGACAAAACAGAGCCACAAAAAATTTGAGGACCGAGAAGTCAGGCAAAGGAACCAGCAAGTGCAAAGGCCCTGAGGTAGGAGCCAGAAATCATGTTTGAAGCAAAAAGAAGGCTACTGTGTCTGGGTAATAATATCAAAGAGGTTGTGGGCTCTGCTTTTCAATCTTGAATGTGTTTACAAATCACCTGTGGATGTTGTTAACATGCAGAGTCTGATTCAGGAGGCCTGGGGTGGGCCTGAGATTCCATATTTCTATCAAGCTAACAGATGATGCTGGTACTGCTCGTCCAGGGAGCCCACCACAAGTAGCAAGAATATAGGGCCTTGTAAGCCATGGGGGAAATGTTTGCATTCCTGATAATTACCATGGAAAGCCACATTTATCTGATGCCTGTATATGTCTGGAGCCCTTCTCAGTTATACAAAAGTCTCATACCCTTTTGATATTTTCTCCCCAACCAGCACAAAGCTGAGTATTTGGTAGGAGCACTATCAATGTCTGTGTTAAATAATAAGGCTGATTACCTAGATCCTGCTTTGTAATTTTACAGGTCCTAGGAAGAATACCAAAAATAATGTTGGAAGAGGGTAAAACAGGTTATGAATGGAAAGATTATAGGTGGACTTCAAATCGTTTATTTATGAATTTAAATTCCACGCTAATGACTAAAGAAACTCGTGCAGCATGCTCAACTTCTCCAAACCTTTAAAATAAGAATAATATCCTCCTCATTGAGGAGACATGGAAATTACATTCAATCATAAATTGCTTTGCCTTGCAATAGTAAGTGCTCAATAGACGCCCACTCCTCTCCTTGCCTAGCTCCACGTGACTGTCAGCACCATGACATTTGTCTCATAATTTTGTAGAGCAAAGTTGATTTACAAATTAAGAATTCGGTGTCCAGCCCGGCCAGTGTGGCTCAGGGGTTGAGCATTGACCTGTGAACCAGGAGGTCATGGTTCAATTCCCGGTCAGGGCACGTGCCTGGGTTGTAGGCTTGATCTCCAGTGTGGGACATGCAGGAGGCGGACAATCAATGATTCTCTCTCATCATTGATGTTTCTCTCTCTCTCTCCTCCCCTCCTTTCTGAAATCAATAAAAATATATTTTAAAAAAAGAATTCAGTGCCCATATCCACATAAAGTAACTGATTTGGGCCCTGTAACATTTACTTATTGCTGCCTGAAAGACAATCAGGTCTGGGTGCTAGCCCTAGCTCTATTACCAACTTGCTTGACCATCTTGGGTAAATCCTTTGATCATCTGTAGGCTCCTGTGAAATGAAAGATTGAAGTAGATGGTCCCACCCAACTCTGGCATCTTCCAAGTGATTACCCTGGTGAGAGTTCTGAGAGAGTAGAGTTGTCTCCCAGGAAACGTGGCAGATGCCTTGTAGCTGAGATATTTGGGTGATGAGATCCAAATTCATGGAGGAGACAAGTTGAAACCCTGTCCATTAACCTTGGCCAACAAATAGCTTCATTCCCTACTCTCCAATCCCATTATTCGAGGAACAAGGGTGCCAGAAATGTTATCTCATCCTCTTCGGGCCTTTAATATTTTTGAAAGCAACTGACATCACAGAGAAAACTTGACTACAAGATTTAATGGAATCAAATGTGTACACCTCTCTGTTTTATGCTGTGGTTTTTCTTTCTTTTTTTTTGTCACACAATAATCTTATAACACTCCATTTCCAAAAATATCTTTGAGATGAAAAGAAATCTATAAAAGTGCTATTATTTTAAATAGTTGGAAAACTTTAAGAAGGATGTTGAGGGTTTTTATCTATTCTGTTCTTCACCACCTGCACTCCTTCCTCGTCTCAATTTGAGATTTTATTGGACTTTATTTGTCTGCTTGGATTTGTTGTTGTTGTTGTTGTTGTTGTTGTTGTTCTTTATGCAGTTAAACAAAATAGGCCTAACCCATTTGGCTCAGTGGATAGAGTGTCAGCCAGTAGGGGGCTGCAGGAGGCAGTTGATCAATGATTCTCTCTCATCATTGATGTTTTTATCTCTCTCTTCCTCTCCCTTCCTCTCTGAAATCAATAAAAATATACTTAAAATAAATAAATAAAAATAAACAATAAAAATTAAAACAACTCCAGCAGCAAATGCCTCTTACACTAGAAAATTACAACTGTTGTAAGAGGCTTGAGCTGAAAAAGGAAATTATGTAGTTTGTCTAAAGGTGTATATTTCAGGGAAATGGTTTTTCAATGAAGACATGGAAATGGGCAGAAACTATTTCTTTTTAAAAAATATATTTTTATTGATTTCAGAGAGGAAGGGAGATGGAGAGAGAGAGATAGAAACATCAATGATGAGAGAGAATCATAGATCGGCTGCCTCCTGCATACCTAGCACTGGAGATCGAGCCTGCAACCCAGGCATGTGCCCTGACCGGGAATCGAACCATGACCTCCTGGTTCATAGGTCGATGCTCAACTACTGAGCCACACCGGCTGGGCAGAGACTATTTATTTAAAGGCCAAATGCTTCATCCCAACGGAATGGTTTCCCACATCCTACAGAGAAGACCAGTTGCTTTCAGATGTGTCAACAAAAGTATACTTCTCTCAGACCCAGCCAAATGAAGAATCTCTTTTTAGCTTTGTTTACCCTCTGCCTTAACCAAGTCTGCTGTTTGTCTTGTTTATCCGGGTGTTTTAAAGACTTGAAGTGCTGAATAAAATGGCTCAAAGATCTAAGAACCAGGTAAGGGTGGCATACAGTGTCACTTCAGATAGCTCACAGCCATCACAGATCACACCATGTGTAAGAGATTAAATTATGTGTACCAAAGGTAGACACTAAATCCTCCAAATTCTATGTGTGCATGGGTCTGTGGAGCAGGCAAAGGAGCAGGTGCTGCTTACCCCAAAATCGCTCCTTTAGTATTATCTCTGCTCTTTCTTGGCCCAGGGCACCCATAATTACCTCCCATAAACTGAACTCACAACCCTACCATCCTCCACACACACCCACTGCTGAAAATTGTATTGGCAATTAATTTGTCAGGAAAATGCTAGAGGATGTGAACACTGGTAATTTTATGCCATAGATATTCAAAGTAAACCCTGAGTCTGAGTGTTTTCAGTGTCAAATGGTAGAATAGCTATAGAAGAAGAGAGAAACACTACCTGCCTCCTGCTATCTCCTGACAAGAGGCGAACAAGAGCGTTCCAAGTGGATGTAATAACCGTGGCTCCATCTGTAGGCTTCACTTGGGAACATTAAGAACAAAAACAGACTAATTATGGGTGACGTCCTTTGAAAAGGGATGGGGTGGTTGTTTGTTCTATATCATTCCTCGAGTGCCCAGCATCTTTTTAATGAAGAACAATAGTGTCAGATACCGATAACTTGCAGAAGTCCATTCCAAGTCTGCACCTTATTTTCCCAAGATTACTGTGGCTTATAGACTCTTAAAGTCATAAAAGAAGCACAGGACCAAAGAGTCTGAACATAGCACCCACTGGAAAGTCCCTCAAACCATCTCTTGTAGAGAAGGAAAGCCTCGGGGACAGTGAAGCTGAATCAAAGGGGAGAGCGTAGAGCCTCGGGTTCTCCTGATGCTACAGTTTTAAGGAGTCACTTCATTAATTCTATTAAAGGAAGAAAGTAAACTAACATTAATTGTCTACTCCAGGCCAATAAGTGTGCCTATATGACATCATTCAATCTTTATGTTTATACCAGAGGCCCGGTATACGAAATTCGTGCACTTGGTGGGGGGGGGGCGCCCTCAGCCCAGCCTGCGCCCTCTCGCAGTCTGGGAGCCCTCAGGGGATGTCTGACTGCCGGCTTAGACCCAGGGAGCAAGCCTAAGCCGTCAGTAGGACATCCTTAGCTCTGCTGTGGAGGCAGGAGAGGCTCCTGCCACTGCCACTGTGCTCGCCAGCCATGAGCCTGGCTTCTGGCTGAGCAGCGCTCCCCCTGTGGGAGTACACTGACCACCAGGGGGCAGCTCCTGCATTGAGCGTCTGCCCCCTGGTGGTCAGTGCGCATCATAGTGACCAGTTGTTCCGCAGTTTGGTTGATTTGCATATTAGCCTTTTATTAGATAGGATATATTTTTTATTGATTTCAGAGAGGAAGGGAGAGGGGGAGAGAGAGAGAAACATCAATGATGAGAGAGAATCTTGATCGGCTGCCTCCTGCATGCCCCACACTGGGGATCGAGCCCGCAACCTGGGCATGTGCCCTGACCAGGAATCGAACCGTGACCTCCTGGTTCATAGGTCGATGCTCAACCACTGAGCCACACTGGCCAGGCAACATCATTCAATCTTTACATGAAAACCGTTCAGAATATAATACCCATCATTATTTGGCAGGTGAGGAACCACGGCGTAAGGGTTAAGCAGCTATTTAACTCAGCCAGCATGCTTCCCTCGTGAAATCCAAACGCAAGTCTTCCTGGGCTTTTTCTTATTCCAAATGATTCTAACTTCTGCATCAAGAACACTCGGGGCAGGATGAGGGACTCATGGTTTAGCTGATGAAATTCTTTCACAGGGTTTCCTGATCCTTGTACATAGCTTAAATAAACAGTATCTTTCACACGCACATACCCTAACACTCTCAAATGTGCTTAGATGCTATTGGTGAAATAGAAATTCATTTAGAAGTATCACTAAATTCATAGCATCTTCTCATTATTGTATCTGTTTTCCAGCAGTAAATACCAAAAGTACAATATTATCACGTTAATATGTTGTCTTTGTCATTAGGAGCTTTGACACTCAAGAGCTATTGCTACCCTCCATACAGCTTCCTGAGTCTATTCTTTAAGATCTGGTGCAAACTGAGCACCACAGCGTTAATTGTGGCACCATGTGGCTCACATGGAAAATGGAAGCCATCAATATCCGATTTTCAGCTAAGGAAAGAACTGCTTCACTAAAGCATAGACAACTATTTCGCAAATAGTGACCTAAGGACTATATGGGACTTAATAAAAAATCATATTCCTGAGCACTATCTCAGACCTATTAAGTCAGAATCTCTGGAGACAGGGCTCAAGAAATTACTTTTTTTTTTTGCAAGCTCCCTAGAGATTCCATCACCCATAAAGTCTGAGCACCACTAGTGAAAACTGAGACCATGAAATAATTTCCGGTCCAACCAGACAACACTGGACCTAAATAAGATTCAAGGACCTGACATAAACGTATATGGGAGGGGAGGCCTTGAACATGCTGGTTTCTGTCCCTGGAGAACACAGACTGTGGGCTATAGTCCATCCATTGACAGCAAGACAAAGAAAAAGCCTTCGGTGTTCAAATCAGCAACACAGAATTGTTAACACATTGTTAGCCGCAGGGATTTTTCCCCTATTCTCAAATATGAGGATGCTTTCCAAACTAGATTTGGGATTTTTAAAAATTCTCTACCTCTCATACTTAATGCAACATAAATCAAAAGTCATTCATTAATATTTTATATAGCCCCTGTCTTTACCATTGCAGTTTATTTCATTTCATTTGATTTCACATTTCAGACACCCTTGCCTTGATGTATGCTAAAATTTAAGAATGGGAGTTTACTGGTATCCTTGTGAGTCTGTTAAAATGCCTGTTTTCTGAACAACGAACTAGCTTTAGGAGCTATTAGGAGATGGAAATTCCAATGTGACCAGAGACATTGAACCTTGAACTCTCACTGTCTGGGATGGCAAGAAGGTTCCAATTGCAGGCTAACTTCAACTGCTGAGTAGTGGTCTCTGAGGCCACAGCGAGGCACAAGAGGAAAGGTTAGCGGGACTGATTATAGGCAATGTGGCAGCAGAGTGCCAGGCACTTGCTATCCTTGCTCTTAGTGATTTAGTGTTTGCATTGGAAATGCCTGCCAGGTTACACATCACCCAAAGCCAGAGAATTCTGGAAACTTTCCCTCTTTCAAATTCACATTTAATATAAGAGAGGCAGTATCCAGAAAGGATGACTTTCCCGAAGCCACATAACTACTTGGAAATGCAGGCCCAACGCTAGAACCTAGTTCTCTCTAGTATCCTCACGGATGTCTCACAAGGAGACTAGTTCCCTTTCATCTGAGCCATGTCTGTCACACAGCTTCTGAAAAGAAAGTTGAGCAAATCTCCACTATGCCCTGTCAGAAGGCAGTCCCCCCAAGCAGCAGGCAATGACCTCTTGCTCCAATACCAAGTTGGTCTACATACCACCAAGAAATAACCTGGAATAATTTTCATACAAGAACCAAACCTGATAATGACCGGTCTGCTTGCCTAAACAGGAATACACGCCCAGGAAGGTTGGGGACAGGGGCACTGGCTGGGATGAAGTCGGCTCTGAATGGGACACGTTGTGCTATGCTCTCTTCCCTGGAACTTACTGGGTGAGGACTGGAGTCTAGCCCCGCAGGGTATGGCCATACATTCTCCTTCCCAAATGCACTCTGAAATGTATCATGATACAGTCAATAATCAGAGGGTGCATTCCTCCTGATGGACGCTCACAGACAGAGATGCTCGCAGCTTTATAGATCTCACAGTTAGACCTGATTCCACTAGTCCAGATGATTGGCCTAAAAGGGAAATTAGTATCAAGCATTTTAGCACCTTCCTTCTCTTGGAACCCTTTCATTTCTTTCTTCTATCCTTTTAATGGTATTAAACCGCTTTCTCTTTTTCTTTTTTTTTTTTAATTTTTTTTTTCGCTTTCTCTTTTAAAACTTTTTTTTTTTTTTTTTTTTTTGCATAGCCTGTTCCTCCAATCTCCAGGGCCATGTACCATTGGTGCCCATGAAGAAACTGGTGTTACATACAAGGAACCTTAATCAGACTCATCATAGAGTGCAGGTGTTGTCTCGAGGTGATTCACAGACAGCAAGGGAATGAGATCAGAGTGCAAGGACTGAGGGAGGCTGGGGGCGTGGGGCGGTCCATGAAGCCATACCGGTGATGTTTGGCAACAGGAAATAGTTGTAAGGAAATGTTTCATTCCCCAGCCATGAGGCTTTTCCTGTTTACCATGTCTTCTCTATCCCTGGCCACAAATGATTAACTACAAGGATAAGGGATAAGAGAAGAAGGACTAAAAATTCCAACTAGACTCTCCTGCTATATTTGCAGGCAGCCCCCACTGGCAGCCCCAATAAGTAGCTTGTTCAGGGACTTGTACAAGCTAGGAAAGGGCACCCCTTGCTCAAAACACTTTACTGCCATCTGCTGGAATATTTTTGAAATAACTCTTCATATCTAGGGTGACTGTGAGTGAATGTCGCCCCCTGGAGGTGTGCCCGGTTGCTGCACAACCCAAACAACTAAATTGAAGTGAACTTGGGAGAAAATCTAGTCCGGTAGGTGGAAGAGGAAATCCCAAGACTGTGTAAGCCAGAAATCAGTCTATACCAGGAGACCACAAACTATAAACCTGGGCAGGTAAGGCATTCAGAAAGAAGCACTCCAGAGGGAGGCCCGGCTCCAAACGCCAACGTGGCCATTGCCTTTAATCATACAGCCTGACAAGCCCAAGAGAGGCTCCAGGACCAACCGGATTGAGGAAGCACTGCCCACTCCAGCTCAGAGAATCAGACACGGGCCTTCCAAGGTGACTCTAAGTCCCAAAAACTAAGGGAGAAGCTGAGGCTGCAGGTAGAACCAGCCAGCCTCAGCTGTGAAGACAGAGGGCTGCAAAACAGTAGGTTGTGGCAGGGATCAACAGTCATTCAACACACATTTATTGAGTACTAGCTATATGCCAAACATTATGCTAGGTGAACAGACTACAGAGAAGAATAAGTCATGAACTCTACCCGCAAGCAACTTGTGGTCTAATAAAAGCTCCAAAAAACTGCCCTAGCCGGCTTGGCTCAATGGATAAAGTGTCGGCCTGTGGACTGAGGGATCCCGGGTTCGGTTCTGGCCAAGGGCACAGGCCTGGGTTGTGGGTTTGATCCCCAGTGGGGGGGGGGGTGCAGGAGGCAGCCGATCAATGATTCTCTCTCATCATTGATGTTTCTATCTCTCTCTCCTTCTCCCTTTCTCTCTGAAGTCAATAAAGGAATATTTTTTTAAAAGCTCCAAAAAACAAATTTTTGGATGAATTTAACAATTTATAAAAAAGATCAATATATATTTAATAAGTACCTACAACATGCCTGACACTGTACTAAGCACAGTGCATAAACAGTGAACTAGAAACATTCTTTGCCTGTAAGGGGCCTATAAGCAAGTAAATAAGTTTTTGAAATACAGGGTGTGTAAGCATCACTATAGAAATTGACACAGAGGGCTGTAGGCACTCATAAGAGGGGCACTTAACCCAGTCTTGGGGGGCCTGGGAAGGGTTCCAAGGAGGAAGCAATAACTAAGGTGATACCCATACAAAATACAGTTCCTGCCCTGAAAGGGTTTAAGAGCATAGGCCTGACCTAGTCAATGCATAGGTACATGGCTATTGATTACTTGAAATGTAATCAGTATAATAAATTGATTTTAATTAATTTAAAACTAAAGCAATGAAAAATATTTTTTATGGTTGTTAAATACACTTTATTGTTTCAGTAGGATTACATTTCACTCTAACCATTGCATCACATAAGATATTATTGTTGTACTAGAGGCCCGATGCATGAAATTCGTGCACAGGGAATGGTGTCCCTCAGCCCAGCCTGCACCCTCTCCAATCTGGGACCCCTTGGGGCTCAGAAAAGAAAAAAAGTATTCATTATGATCTCTGGGATAGAAATAGGTTCTATCCCAGCAATTGTACTACTACCTCCTGTTGCCTGGAAATATTAAGACAAAATGCTGAGGAGATCCTAGACGCCAGAGAAAAGAACACAGATTAAATGCAAATTAATGCAAGCTGAGTTTATGAAGAAATGGATGGCACAGGGGGGAAACAATATATTTTAGAGGAGCACCTCATCATCTGGGCAGAGACAGGTCCCTACGCTGAGATAGGTCCCTGGCTGCTACAGATGTAGAAATATGATGCTCACTGTCCTACATCAATCAGTGCGCATTAGGCTGCAAAGAACGAAAAGTCTAGCAAACAGTGGCTTAAACTTTACAGATATAACCACAGTATTTACTTAACAAGCCCAGAGGTAGGAGTCTATGGCTGGTTCAGCAGTTCGATTGTGTCTTCAAGGATTCAGCAATTGCTGGTCATCCCACCACCCTAAGGATTTTTTGTTTTTAGCCCTAGGTTTGTTTCCTCAATGTCCCAAGGCAAGAAGCAATGAGGGTGGGAGCAGCCAAGTTAGAGAACATTCCCTTTAGCTCATTGTCACTCAAAGATCTACCCTAGCTTGCTTCCAGGGAGGCAGAGAAAGGAATTATCTGGCAAAGGAGAGCCAGAAAGCCCTGAGGCATGGATGCTAGTCACCAGTGTCCCATAGAGGCTGGATGTATTGCTGCCAGGAATTGAACTGGGGCTCTGTTAGCAAGGACTCAAGGAAAGTAACTCAGTGTCTACCACATAGAACAAGACTGTGATACTTGTTTCATGATATTTAAATATCCCATAAGCTAGTTCTTAGCAGGTAATTGTCTAAAAGAGACGCCCTTCACTGAAAACACAGGAACTATTTATAACCACATATGCAGGACGACAGATCCGAAAGCGCTAGCCAACCTGCCTACAATCCTCTTATTCTCAATTAGGAAAAGTAGTGTCATCTCAGACCTTTATCTCCACTGACATGAACAAGTGTGGGACTCACAGTGACTGAGAAATCGTTTTTACTGAGAAAATAATTTTTTTAGCATTGCTCTGAAGAAATGAGAAAACTGCAACATGTCCAGCATTCTTGAGCCAAGAACAAGTCATTTTTCATATTTCCGCAAATAATAAGGGCACTACATTGAACCCTGTACACAGTGATTGTTAAGATAAATTTTATAGACAGTTATGCTAAGAAGGACCTAAAAACCAGAGGGTAAAGAGTGGGAAGCAACAAAAAAATACCAATAATCTTGGCGATGGAAGAAGAGGAATCTCATTCTGACAATCACATGGAAATTAAAATGCACCTCCATGATGTATGGGAACACCGGTAAATCACTCACATGAAACGCCTCCCCAGCAGGAGCGGCCAAACAGCTCATCCCCTGCAAGGATGTGACAGTCCACAGAAAGGAATGACATGTTCATAAATCAAAGGAAATCGAATTATGTTTCACCATTGGAAGTATATGTGGGCCTTTCATTCAAAAGGCATTTATTAAGTTTCTACTCAGTTCTAGACATGGAGGTAGGTCCTGGCAATTCAGACAAAGGGCACCCGGTGCCGCCCTCCATCTGTCCCCAGCCTAGAAGAGAGATAAGAAAATAGTAAGTGTTTTTCATTGGGACAAAAGGTCTTTTTTCTTATGAAGAAGAGAGGTTCTAGGACTGTCCCACAGAGCAGGTGATGCTTTCGCTGGGTTATAAAGGTGAGTAGACACTTTCTGGGGAGGCAAAGAGCTAAAGGAGATTCCGGGATGAAAACACAAAGGCAGCGATTTGAGAAGCAGAGTGGTGTTGGGAGAGCAGGCCAGCAGTTCCTCCACGCGAATGTAGCAGAGCGCATTTGGATGGCTCTGCAAGAGCGGCAAGAACAAAGGCTGGGAGGACATGTAAGGGGCTGTGCTACAATACCGTGCAGCAGCAAGGATATAGCTTTAAGGTTGAAAAGACCTACTTTTGTGTCCCAGCCCCTTCACTCCCAACTATGTGATTTTGAAGAAGATCTTTCCATTTTCTGAGGTTCAAATTTCCTCTTCATCTGTGACATGGAAATAACAAATACTTTCCATGGTTGATGTGTGGGAAATATGATAATGATCCTACAGGTATTCAGTGAACTGCAAAGCAGTATACCGACATTGGTTATTATTTTTATCGTTATACATGTGTTATTGTTACAATGGATATAAAGGCAGAGCAACCTGCATTTGCATTGCCATCCAGAACAAAATGATACTACTCTTTCCCAGAGGACTAGAGGCGGCTAAAGGGGCAGCAAAGTAGCTTAAATTGTGAAAACTCATCTGATAGCTGAAACAATGCTACTTCATTTAACTGCATTGAGATGATAGTGACAGAGAGGCACTAAAGACAGAGAGCTATTCAATCCTGGTCGGGTCAGGGCAAGGGAACCAATTGATGTGTCTCTCTCATCTCTCTCTCTCTCTCTCTCTCTCTCTCTCTCTCTCTTCCTATCTCTCTCTCTCTCTCTCTCTCTCTCTCTCCCCCCTTCCCTTCCACTCTCTCTGAAAATCAATGGAAAAAATATCCTTGGGTAAGGATTAATAAAAAAATAATAAATCAATAAAATAAAGACAGCTATTAAAGAGAGCGCTGAACACTTAGCAGATGGGCCTATCACTGTAACTCAGTGGTGATTTTATAGGCACCTTTAATCAAACTGTGTCATTTCCATCTGAAACCTGTTAGCTGCTGGGTATATCTCAGTCCTTTTCCAGGGAACCACAGGGCAGCCTTGTTATTGGAAGCAATAGTGAAATATACTGGCTAGAGCCTCATGACCACCACCACCACCACCCCAATTGTGTCTGGTTACCGTGGAACCTGGTTACCATAGCAACTGTTTACAAACTCTCCAAAAGGTCCTTTCTAAAACACTCAGCCAGGGTATGAGGCGGTGACCAAAGTCGGGGCTGGCTCAGATAAGTAAATCTGAGCTCTAGCCTCAGGGGTGTCATAAATATTAAATAATCCTAAACATTGAGAAGTGACCTCAGTTTATTTGACTCTGATTGTTCCCTCCATGGAAAGAGTGCATAATTTGTAATATTTGCTGATTTCCATGGAATCTTCATTGGAATTTTGGTCCAAATAGAAATGACACCTTCTTCTTGGACCATAAGATTGTTCTTTGAGTGCTAAAGAAACGTTCCTCTCCTCTAAGGTGACCACAAGAGGAAATCAGAGCCACCAGATAAAATGTGGCCCCTGCCTAATGGTCAGGTGACCTAGATTCTGATCCTAGAAACTTAACTAGTTTAAGGAAGTCTTGCTCACCTGTTACATGGGGATTACAGCAATTGCTAGGGCATAATTGCTACTATACAAGGGATAAAATGCATGAAGGAGTCTTGTAAGAACCACAACAAATGTAAAGTTTTATTATTACCTTTTGCAAACTTCAGCCAGTGAGTTGTATTAATCCCAACTTCCCCATTAAGTCTCTGGAGAGACTGTTACTGAGGGAAGGAAGGCAGGTGACCACTTAACCCAGCGGTTCTCAACCTGTGGGTCACGACCCCTTTGGGGGTCGAACGACCCTTTCACAGGGGTCACCTAAGACCATCGGAAAACACATATATAATTACATATTGTTTTTGTGATTAATCACTATGCTTTAATTATGTTCAATTTGACCCCAAGGAAGCTGCAGACTGTGTTCCTCCTGGAAAGATGAGCAACTGCCACCCTGGAGACTGCCCAGTCTCCAAAGCAGGTCCCAGCTGCCTGGGAAGGGACATCATTAAGAGACCATAGCAACCTCTACATGTCTCTGTGACTCTAATTTATAAAAAGGGCAGGGGGAGGGGCAGAGCATGATTTACTCGTGGTTCTGTAATTATCACAAAGTAATGCAGCTTCCCTAATAAATATGTCAACTAATTGCCACCAACCCTGTGCCCCCAAAGCCCAGCTGTGCTTAACAGACATGTCCATCAAGGCTTCTCACACAGTGGGCCTGGAGCAGATGGTTCCAGGCGATCAGCGCATCCAGGTTATATGATGACAAATACTAATATCTACTATGATTTACTAAGTGCTTGGTTGGTCTGGCTTCAGCCACAAAGGCAGGTATATTCTGAGCTGCCGACTTAAGCGCTAAGGATTAGGTTGATGCTCAAGGTCGGAGCCAGGTGGAAGCCCTCCCGCCAGCATCTCCTTGCTGATGACACAGAGCAGCCTCGTGACAAACCACACTCCAGAGTTTAGTTTTACTTTAGCTTTTCCTCGTGGCCATGTATGAACTCTGTAACTCAGGCCAATGGTTGCTGATCTTCTGACACGGACATTGGAGAGAAATCAAACAACCGAGATGTCTGGTAAGACGGCGGGAGCAGAAAGCTAAGGTGCCAGAACCTCAGGAGGAAAGGTGGAAGGTTGGGGTTGCCCCATAAAAGTCAGGATGTTCTCGCAACATTAAGGGAACGCTTAAATAACAAACCATTTGTTGTTTATCTGGAACGTAAATTTAACTTGGTATTCTGGTGTGTGTGAGTTTTTTGTGTTTTTCGCTACATCTGACAACTGTAAGAGTAAAGGTACAGCAGCCAGCTAATTTGTCCCACCTCAACTAGCCATGTCCCCTTCCCATCCCTTCCACTAGAAAAAGAACTTTAGGAACATTAATTTATATGAATATTAATTTGAGATTTTAATTTAATATGAAATGAATATGGATATTCATTTCTGGCCAAACATTTACACTTTGGGGTAGGCTGGAGGCATCTCATTTTGTCTTTCCTTTGACTTCACAAAACAATAAAATTATCCAGATGGTCTTTGCCTTTTTTCAAGCTATTTAAAGACCCCAACAACCATAACTGAAGATTGGTCTTGGCACTGTAATGTTTATTATGCGCCACAGTCTCTATTAAACACTTTATACCCACCAATTAATGCTCACAGCCAGCTCATAAAGAAGTTATTTTTTATCCCTACTTTGCAGATGAACAAATCAAATTGCCTAGAATTTGGGCACCTTGCCCAGGTCACACAGCTAATTAAAAGGCAGAGACAGGATTCAAACCAAGGTGTGACTCCAGAACCCATGCTAGGATACAGCTGGTGTAAAATCAATCCAGGTTGGGGCAGGTTGGGAGCCTTCCTGCTAGGTCACTGTAAGAGTCCTCTGGAAATAGGAACTAGGTTGCCTTCTTTGCAAGGGACTTACTTCCTCAAAGAAAACATCTGCTTGATTTTTACACTTAGTTGCCAATGGGGCTTCATTCCCAGTAGCAGGAGTCGGAGAATGGTCCCAAGCGATGTTTCCTTCTGGGCTGCTGGCATATGTCTGAAGGGTACTAAGACCCAGGGGGTAAAAGTAAGGAGAAAGGGAGTTGGGGTTCAAGAATAGGATCCCAGACTCTGAGGGGTGGAGGTGCCTGTGAGAAGAGCATGTCATTCCCCCTCAGACTGTCCCCTAACTTCTGTAGACTCCGATCTGAATCATGGGAAAGGGGGCGGAAATAGACAAGTGAGTGAACATAGCATTTCCTGTATATGATCTCCTTGGGTCCGTAAGAGGACATGAGCAGCAGCAGCAGCAGCAGCAGCAGCAGCAGCAGCAGGCTCTGCAGTGACAGGACTTTTGGATGAGGCTGGGCATCACTGGACAGCACAGCTCCACCGGGAGTGGCAGAGCAGGACTTGGAAGAAATTTGCCAAGGCAAATCAGAGGATGAGAGGAAAAGGCTAAAGGCAGACTCGGTGGGGGCCCACACACGTGAGGCCTGGGCCAGGGACTTCCGGACCCTTTGGAAAAAAAAAAAAAAATCCCACCAGGAAGCTGGGGACAGAGGCAAGCGATAACAAACTGCCTTGGGGTTATTTTTATAAAGATATTTAGCCTCTGGCTGACTCTCCCTGGAGTAGTTGGGGTACGCTATACATAAACAATAGGGATCGCACTCTTTTTACATAGCTTTCAAGTTCAAAAGTAGTCCTCTCCCCTCAATTCTAAGATAATGAGAAAGAAAATGTACGAAATAACTAATATGAATTGTCTCATTAGTTACTTCTTATATGACATCCTAGAGTGTCTATTAACATATAATAAATCTATGCTTATAGAGACACAAAGTTTTTTCTTATGTCATTAAAAATTACTAATTCCACAACAGGTCTAATGTTAGATTCTGCTAAAGGGATTGTATTGCTTAACCCTGCTAAGCATTTCATAACCTTTTGTAGGAATCAAGTAGTCAACATACTTTCATACATGACTACTATCTTTTCCTCACGCTTTTATGAAAATCACGAAAGCAGCTATTACCAGGAATTTTTGCATTTGTTTTCTGTCTTGCAGATTACCAAGAGCCCACTGGTGTTTAGTTTTTTTTTTCTTGATTTCATAAAAACTCTGCAAGGTATGCAGGATACCATGAGTTGGTAATAGTGGTGAGTTATCATTGAAGTGTCTCCATTAAGGATCAAGCTCCCTAAAAGTGATGAACAATAATGGTTAACTTCTGCTGAGGGTTTTTATATCTGACACTGCTGCCAACCCTTCCTATGAATTTATTTATTCCAAGAAGCTCCTGATATAGACCATAAAGCCAGATGTAGCCATTGAGGTATCCTGCTTATTGAAGTCAAGAACCTCTTCAAGATGGATCATTTTCCTGAGAAAAGGATGAAGCTAGCCATAAGCTTGCACACCCCTGTGCACCCCATCCCTTCACCGGTGTAACCAGACAGATCCTGCCTGGAAGTGACCCAGAACCAGGCTTGATCTACAGATTCAATATAATCCCAATCAAAATCCAGGCAAGTTATTTTATGGACACCAATAGACTGATTCTAAAGATAATTTGGAGAGGCAAAAGGCTCAGAAAAACCAAAACAATATTGCAGGAGAACAAAGGTGAAGAACGAATGCTACTTAACTTCAAAACTTACTATAAAACTATATGAATCAAGACAGTGTGGCATTGGAATAGATCAGTGAAAAAGAATAGAGAGCCCAGAAATAGACCCCCATAAATATAGTCCATTTATCTTTGACAAAGAAACAAAGACAATACAATGTAATAAAGACAGTGTCTTCATCCAGCTGTTCACTTGTGTCCTGTGTTATATCCTTTATTATATAATTAACCAGTAAGCATAAGTGTTTCCCTGAGTTCTGTGAGCTACTCTAGCAAATTATCAAACCCAAGTAGGGGGTCGTGGAAATGCTGATTTATGGCTGGTCGGTCAGAAGTACAGGTGACAACCTGGGACTTGTGATTGGCATGTGAAGTAGGGGCAGTCTTGTGGAATCTGATACTAATTCCATGCAGATGGTGTCAGAACTGGACCGAATTATAGGACATACAGCTACGGAAAACCCCACACATCTGGTGTCAGAAGTGTTGTGAGAAATGACCGAAGAGTTTTTCCTCACACATGTCTAATTCCTTTGAAGCATCCTCATGTCTATGAAGGCTTACTCCACACTTTCCAAACCATTTAAGGGGAAATAATCCTATAAACAAGGCTCAACCCTACAATCAAATCTCAACATCCAGTCAGTATTTTAGCTACACACATCCTTTAATGGATGAGTTTATACCTGTTGACTTTGTACTGCCATAACTCTACTCCCACTCTCTACCTGACAACCACCATATATCACACACAGCAGCACTGGGATGTATCAGACACAAGAAACGTCTAGGAATTAAGTGGGGTGCCCCAAGCAAGGCATGCCCAAACAGAATTTACCCAGCTTACCGCCCCCCTTTCCATAATGCTGTTGGAGGAAGTACAAGGAGTTCTAGAATCATATTGACCCTGCCCAAGACCCCAGTCATTCTTTAGTTAATAGTGTGACTCTCAATCACATAAACTCCTTGAACTTCAGGATCCCCAACTTTAACATGACAATAAAAAACACCTTTGTTACTCTGAGCATTAAGTGAGATATGGATATAAATAAGCTCCACTAACTGTAAAATGCTACATGTATGTGAGTGGTGTTTTTATTCCACGAGTCCAGTGAGAACTGAACAATCATTTACAAAGGGTGAGAAGAAAGGGGCTTCCAATCAACTCTACTTCTTAGGAGAAAAGATAAACTCGTCCTGACCTTCCAACCTTTTATGATGCTTGAAAAATAGGCTTCCAAGCACACTCCTCCCCTTTCGGAGTGAATCACGTTGCTAATCGCGGATAGTAAAATCAGGCCCAAAGGGAGGAATGCTTGGTTATTTTTCCTGCACTTGAAAGACAAAGCACTTAATTATGCATTCTGTAATTAGTTTGTAGTTCTCACAACAGGCACATGGGGAATGCTAACAGTGGCTGCAGGCCTGTGGGGAGGGAGCCGGCACATTTGATATTCAAGGGCTGTCCCATGGAAGAGGTTCACTAAGGACAGCTTTGTTCAACTACAAAGAAGTCCTAAAGGCAGCTCCCATCAGCACAGTGGTGGTGGAGGAGGAAGGCAAGATTCCTCACCTATTAAGGTTGGTCAAGGGCATCGCCTAGGGAGTGTGCTGCTTAATTACGTCGGATCTGTGAGCTGTTGGTCATCTCCTGACGTGGAGATCAGGGAATGTGTGGAGATGACATTTTTGTGTTGGATGTTCTCTGAAGTCATGGGGGCTTGATGGCCACTTTGTATTGTTCATTTCTGCTGGTGTTAAACATTCCTCCCAGAAATGGTTCCCTTGGAGAGCAAGCCATTACCAAAAGCACTTCAAGTTCAAAGGACTGGGGAGCATGTTAGAGGTAATCAGGACCAAGAAGCCTGCTCTCCAGGCCTAAGCCCAAGCAGGAGCGATGCGATCACTGTGCTGTCAGCAATTCACTCGTGGGTACCTGGAAAGACCTCATCCTTCAGGAAGAGGAGTTGATTTTCTGTGCGAACCACAGAGGGTGACTTACATTTCAAGATGGTGGGCTCTGCCTGCTCACAAAAGCCGAAGGATGATTGGGTAGATTGTTTGTAGAAGTGGCCCTGATTTTCACCTCCCCGAATCCACACCTGCTTGCCATTTGATTTTCAATCATCCCATCAGACATCTATTGGCTAACTTTTTAAGCCTGAACTGGCTTCATGACTAGTTCTGGTCAAGAGGATACAGTAGAAGTGATATTGAGCCCCTTTCAAGCCTATGCCTGGAGAAACATTGCACTCTTTTTCTTGGGACCCTGCCAAGCCGCCGTGTGAGCCAGCCTGTGGGATAATGAGAGCCCTATGGCCCAGTCACCTCCCATTGCCTCAGCCCCCAGCCAGCCAAACCCCAGAAGCAGAGCCTCCTAGCTGACCACAGACACACATGAGCCCAGCTGTAACCATCCAATCCACAGAATTGTGAGCTAAATAGATGGTGGCTGTCTTAAACCACAAAATTTGGGGGTGGTTTGTTGTATCCACAAAAGCTCCATAGAGAGATGTATCCCATATATAGCCCATTCTGGTGGCAAATGCTCTGGGCAAGATGATGCTGGAGGAACAGAAAGCAGATGGCTTCTGAGGGACAAATGCAAATATAGTCAAGGGGCAGTTCCCGGAAGATAGATTCCACATCTGAGCCGTCTATGGAGGTCCACCCCCCATACCAAGATTTGGCTGCTCACCTGGCTGAGGATAAATCAACACCAGCTTCTGTGTTGCTCGGCATCTCTGGAAATAACCCCAATTCGCACTCTAACTTACCACTCCTGGTGCTCAATTTCCCATTTCTTTGGCCAAGTTTTGTTCCCTGTCTCATTTCCTACCATTTACCTGCCCCCATTTATCTTGATCATTGAATTGAGCTCAATGATTTTCCGGCTCTTCCCTCAACTCCCATTCACTCTCCTGCTTTCTGGCTTCCGTCCACACCACTGGGCAGGAACTGCTCACCCGAAGGTCACTAACAGCCTCCAAAGTCCCACATTTAATAACGTCATCTCCATTCTCCTCTCATTCAACATCACTGCAGCACTTGACCTTGTTCTCTGAAACCTCCTTTTAGGAGAGCTTACTCGGGAAAGTTTCCAAAGAGCCTTATTTTAAAGAATCCACTCATTCAAGAAAGTCTTAAGGCTTGTACATGATTATAGTGAGATTACAGGGAGAATTATCTCCCAGTGATAGCAGTATTTCTGACTTCACAAAGATGGCTGCGACATAAAAAAAAAGGTGGTAAAGATATGCTGAGTGTGATTCTTCATGCTCTTTACCATGAAGTATAATTTTGTTTTCAAAAGGGGCATCATTATATCTAAAATGTTAGAAGTTAGACTCCACAGAACGCTAGACTAGGATTGAGGAGTTCAGAACTGAGTCCCAGTTCTGCCAGTAATGCAGATAAGTAGCCTATCTTTATAAGCTACTTAACCTCTTGAACCATAATCCATCTGCAAAATGGAAGCAATTGCCAGACTGTGAACTCCATGAAGGTAGGATTCTCTTTATACTTCTTGGCACAAACCCAAGCACAATGCCTACAACACATTAGGTGGTCAATTAATGTTTAAATGTTAGTTGACTAAGTTTTGAATAAATGAATGAAAGATCTAAGACATTTTATATATATACTAGAGGTCCAATGCACAAAATTCATACAAGAGTAGGCCTTCCTTCCCCCGGCTGCCGGCACCAGCTTCCCTCTGGCACCTGGCACCTGGGCTTCCCTCGCAGCCCCGGCTTCGTCCGGAAGGTCATTTGGAAGGATGTCCGGTCTAATTAGCATATTATGCTTTTATTATTATACTAATAGATTATATATATTATATATATACATAATATATATATAAAGTTTCCAATGAGCCTTATTTTACATATATATATATATATAATTATTAAACCCTAATGGTATAACCACCCTCATTGTGATTTTGTCCCCCCTAAATTTGTTCTTGATGGTCATGGAAACACATTTTCCCCTGGATGCAATGGCACAAAAGCTAAGCTGTTATTGCTCCTCAAACTTGTGTGCACCAGAATCACCCAAAGAGCTTATTTTTAAAGTCCACTCTCCTAGATCAGATTTGGAAGGACTGAGTTAGAGTCCGGGAATCTATTTTCTAAATCAAGCTCTTCAAGTGATCTTCAGGCAGATGGTCTTTTCTCATGGTTTAAGAAACACGGCCCTCACCCTTTGAAAGCTTACATTTCATCCGGAACCTTCCTTCCACCTGCCCTGCTGAAGGGCTCCTGGGTGTCATCTATATTCTGAGTGTCTTGCATTTTTAAAAAATATATTTTTATTGATTACATAAAGGAAGGGAGAGGGAGAGAGAGATGGAAACATCAATGATGAGAGAGAATCACTGATCAGCTGCCTCTGGCATGCCCCACTGGGATTGAACCCACAACCTGGGCATGTGCCCTGACCAGAAATCAAACTGTGACCTCCTGGTTCATAGGTTGACACTCAACCACTGAGCCACACCAGCTTGGCGTGTCTTGCATTTTTAACCATCTTAGCCCAGACCAAGACTTCAGATGCATCTAACTGCACTGCTGCACGGAGAGAAATGGGTTTCTGGCCTTCGCAGTAATTCAGAACTCATGGAGACAACTTAGACAGGCTCAGTCCCCTGTGAAGTTATGAGTCAGAACACCTTTTTCAATCTTGAAAGTGATTAGCAAAGCAGAACAGATTCTTTGAAACATTGTTTTCCTTCATAACAAAGAGAGGAGCACGCATCTATTTAAGTTAGGATGGTTGTTATAGAAACTACCTATTTTAAGTGAATGATAAGCACCACATACGCTATTGAAAAGAACAAGCCCTGAGAGTAGCTTGGGAGGCCTCATTTGTTCTCAGCGCACATCTTGGCTGGCTGGCTGGCTGGACATTTGGATGCCTTTCTTTCTAACACTGGATACGGAGCCATGGCTCCCCTGGGGCTCCCCCCTTCCCTCTAACACAGTGGTTCTCAACCTTCCTAATGCCGCGACCCTTTAATACAGTTCCTCATGTTGTGGTGACCCCCAACCATAAAATTATTTTCGTTGCTACTTCATAACTGTAATTTTGCTACTGTTATGAATCGTAATGTAAATATCTGATATGCAGGATGTATTTTCATTGTTACAAATTGAACATAATTAAAGCATAGTGATTAATCACAAAAACAACATGTAATTATATATGTGTTTTCCGATGGTCTTAGGTGACCCCTGTGAAAGGGTTGTTCGACCCCCAAAGGGGTCGCGACCCACAGGTTGAGAACCGATGCTCTATGGGGACTGCTCTCAGCTGAAGAGATGGGATGGGAGCTCAGTCCCCAGATCCCAGAGTTTGGGTAGGATATAAGTCACTGTGAGAGTTGGGGTCAAAGTCAAGTTATCTGATGCCAATGGGTAGGATCAGTGCCCATTTTCAGGGTCTCACAGGCCCATCAATAGCCATATAGGAGATGTTACAGTTTCAACTCAGATTAATAAGCCAAGGGCCTATACAGTAACTCTTATTTGTATCTGTTTGTTTGATTTATTTTTGGTGTCAAATTAGTTGTGACTTCATTTTAGAAGATAAAAGTAAGACCTGACATCATAGAGAACTGCCATGTTTGAATGAGAATAAATTTAAAAGATTAAGCAATTTTCTAGAATGTATCTCATGGCCTAATGAAAGACATAGTTCTTAATTTAAAGGCAGGAAAGGATGGAGGTACATCCAGATGCTAGATGTTCCTCCCCGCCCACCAGACTTGCTGCCAAGTCAGTGTCCCATCTCCCTGATTTATGCATTCTAAAAACAGGCATTAGAGGGAGCATCCCTCAGCTTCCCTTCAGCATGAGCAGTTGTTATCCATATCTGACTATTTAGGCCTTGTTGTCTTACAAGTAGCAGAAAACATAACCCAAAATGGCTTAAGCAAGAAGGGAATTTATTATCTATATATATAAAAGCCCAGCGACCAGAACAGTGGAACGACCGGAACGACCAGTGGCTATGACGCACACTATGGCAGCCAACCGGCCTGATCCAAGCCCCGATCGTCCCCTCCCCCTGGCCGCCCTGGCCCCTGATTGGCCCCCAACACCCCAATCGGGGGCGCTGGCCAGTCAACCTCCTGTGGCCCCTCCTGCCCCACTGGCCCAGCCCAATGGGCCCCCATCGGGGCGGGATGGCCGGACCCCAGCCATACATGAATTCATGCACTGGGCCTCTAGTCTTATATAATTGAAAAATACAGAAGGAAACCGGGTCTGGATTGGTCAGGGTTCCAATGATGTTCCCCCAAATCTTTTTTTCCTCTTTAATTCTTAGCTCTGCCTTCCAGAAGTTGAATCCATACTTAGCATTTGCATGAGAGCAATGTGGCTGCAAAAGCACAAAGAACTACAGTGTCTTCTATTCTTATGTAGTGAAAAGAACACTTGCCTTTATCCCACATGTCTCAGCAGGTCTAAAGATATCTTATTGGCTTAATACTGAGCCTATGACCCAACTAAAACTCATTTTGGTAGCCAGATGGCATGCAATAATTTGATTGGCTTAGGCAACAGGGATAACTCTAGAGTTGAAAAGTGAAAATTTACCAACAACAAAAAAGAAGGAAGATCCCCCAAAGAGTTGGTAGTAAAAGTGAGAGGAACAGACCCTGGATGTCAAAATAAAGGCAAACAAAATCTGACCGACCTGGTGACTTCAGTGGACACAATATGTGATAGTCATAGACTGTCTTTTAAAACACATCCCTTCTACTAGGCTCATTAGGTCACACAAGGTATTACTCTCATAAAAACGCAATAGAAGAAGCAGTGATAATAATCTACTTTGTTTGGATCATTTCCAAAGCCTTTAACACACAGGACAGACACCTTGGTTCTTTGTTGGTTTGATTTTATCAGAAAGCCTCCCTGTCTGAGGTAAGAAAGCGAGAACTAATCCAGAACAAACGTAACCCAGGCTACTGCTTTGGGTTCTTTTAGAATAAAGTTTCCCCATTCTCCTAATTGGGACTGTTACCTGTGATTTTTCCAGGACGTGGTTCTGTGGACCTCAAGAAGACCAGCTAATAAGGATGAGTCCAATTCCGCTCATTAGGCTTCAAAATGAGAAGACACAAAAGCACATAAGCCCTGGGGAGAAAACCAGACAGAAAATTGTCTAATTAGATTTCAGAGAGTTCAGGAAACCAATAGGATAGAATTTAAAGTAGAGATTTATAAATTGCCAGCATTCTCTGCTTGCATGTTCGTACTCCCCTAGTGTCTGAAGAAACTGCTCACTGTGGAATAAGGGATGATGGTGCCTAAGACCTATTTGCCTTTGCAAGCCTGAAAATGAATCCATTGGCACCGACAGGCAGCAAAATGCAGCCACATGCTGGCAACAGTCCAATCTGCCCTCTTGATTGTGACTCTGTTTCTTTAGAAAAGTTTTGTGGTTGCCTGATGGGTGACCTAGCAGAGCTGGCAATTAAGTGGATCACGAACAGCAGGGATGGCCTCTTGTGTAACTCTGTTTCAGCGTCCTTAAACGCACTACCTGCAGTTATCCTATAAGAAGTAGTGGCGGCCAAAAACCTAGGAGATTCATAAAAGGGGAGAAATCTGGGCCATGTTTGAGGTAGCATCATTAACGTTTCAAACACACAGAAAAGCAGGAAGGTTATTGTGCAGATGGTGTGGGTCTCATTAGTGTGGAGTTGAATTCACGGTTATCCCTACTGACACACCACGGTGCTAAATATGCTGACAACCATTCTCGTGCACAAGCAATACATCAGTGTCTTCCTGTCTTGTGATGGCTCTCTTGAAAATTTGATTTGCCTTTCTGCAATGAATCAAGTTGTAATAGTTAATTTTCCGTGATCTATTTTGCTATTGAATTTTCCTCCAATATGTCTTTTGTAGGAAATTCAGAAGTAAATGTCAAGCATCTACAAAATAAGAGGCAGTTTTATTTTTTATTATGTCAATAAAATATTTATTAAAGCTTTATTATATATAAGTTATTGAGTCTTGCTTTCACACAGTTCCAGAATTCATCTTCAGATTGTCTTGTCACACTCAACTGATCTAAGACCTAAAACAGAAAGTTTCTAATGTCACAAATCAGAAATGTTATGACATGTTGCTTGGAATTCAGAATCTGTAGAAATTCTTCTAATGAAAGGTACTCTATTTTTTTTCCCTTAAACCTTGAGCAAGAGTTACAAATAGATAGACTTCATCATCACTATAGTAGCATACAAAAATAGATAAAGCTTTTAGAATAAAATAGATCAAGCTTTTAGGATAAACTTCTTTTAGAGTTTAAAAATAATAAATATTACATAACTTAATCAAAACTTGGTATATTTATCTTTTCTTCTCCATACCAGGGGCAATTTTATTATGAGTACAGTTTAACTCATAAGAGCATCACAAGTTATTTTTTTGGTCTTCTCTGTGAAAAAATACAAATAAAGATAACATAAGCCCAGGATATACAAATCCAACACTTTGTACCACAAGTTTGTGAGCAAGATGTGCCAAGGGGAAATCTCAGAAAAAGACCTTTTCTTTACAATGCACAGTGGTATGTGAGCTATAAGAATCCATTTCCCAAAGCAGAGGTCAGCAAACTATGGCCCATGGGCCATATTCATCCCACCACCTATTTTTCATTGTTATTAATCCTCACTAGAGGATATTTTTTCCATTGATTTTTAGAGAAAGTGGGAGGGAGGGAGGAGGAGGTAGGGGGGAGAGGAGAGAGAGAGAGAGAGAGAGAGAGAGAGAGAGAGAGAGAGAGAGAGAAACTTGATTATGAGAGAGGCACATCAATTGGCTGCTTCCCAAATGCACCTGACTGGAGCTGAGGACTGAACGTGCAACCCAGGTACCCAACCTTAACCTGGAATTTAACCAGGGACCCTTTAGTCTGTGGGCTGATGATCTAACCACTGAATAAAACTGGCCAGGCCTATCACCTATTTTTGTAAATGAAGTCTTATTGGAACCCAGACACATACATTCCTTCGAGTATTGTCAATGGCTGCCTTCATACTGCAATGATGGAAATGAGTAGCTGTGATACAAATCATATGGTCTGCAAAGACTAAACTATTTACTTTCTGGTTCTGGAAAAACAGAAAATGGCTTTCTAACCCCTGTCCCAAAGGCTAGAAGCAAATGGCCTCCCTGGTCTCTTAGCATCTGGGTTTCATCGCTCTAATGGCAAGAGCAGGCAAGGAGAGAGAAACCCAAGAACATGTGCACCTGGAAGGAAAATTGGGCATCTCTTCTTGAGACCTCTAGTGGAATAATTCAAAGTCACCCATCCTAGGCTTTCTCAAGGTAGGAGGCACCTCCCAATGAGGTGGCAGCTCCAATCAGCCGTCATAGGAGAAAAGAATGCACTAGAAAAACTTAGTAAGGGAACATACCTCAGTGAACTGGTGGGTGTGATAATGAGGGAGATGACATTATTGTCACCCTCCTATTTCCATTCCTCACAGCTGGGTATCTTCCCTGCCTCAGACAGATTATGTATTTTTTCCCATTTCATACCGTCTTTTATACCCATCTCCCAAAGAATGAGTATTTGTTATATATGTATTAACAGCCATGTGTATGAAGATGAGACACAGAGCAATCTTAAAAATGTCACATTTCCCCTCTCCACATCCAAAACTATTCTTCCTAACACCATGACCCAATAACCATGTAGCTGTAACCCATCATATTAGCAATCTGTCTTATTGAGATGGACTTCTGTGTGTGTTGCATTCAGAAGTAGGAAGTAAAGGGGTGGTTAATCACCCTTTCCCTAGAGGCCAACGCTGGTTATATCTCTACCTGCCTTGGTATCATAAATTGTTCTAAAAAGTAAAGGTCCAGTGGGAAATGCCACTCATTCTATGGCCATGGTAAAGATTTTCCATGCACATAGAAGATTAAGATCTTTAAGAAACAATGCAATAGAGAAACCTATTTTACTTTGTTTAAGCCAGTATATTAGGCAGCCATTGCCACATCGGCACTGCATGACAACCCCCCCTCCTCTCCCAAATCCCATGGCTTATAGCAAACATTTATTTAACACAAGTCTGATGGTTGACAATAATTTGGCTGAGCTAGGCTGGGCTCAGCTGGGCACCTCTGCTTCAGGATGAGGATTGGCTGGGCTGGGCTTTGGTGTATAAAGCAAGAGCAGAATAGACTTTTTGGACGCCCTTGACAATCCAATATGGAATCACTGTCAGTCGTGACAATTATGCCAAGTGCTATATCAAGACTGAGGTAATGGGGTATAACCAGAATGCCTTAGGAGGGGCCCAGAACACCCAAAACCACACTTGGAGAAGGACTCCATCTAGACACTACTATGAGTGCAACCTTCACCCCCTATGGGCTATAAAAACTCCCAGCTCCGACCACTCAATGCTTGAGCTTGTCTATACCATGGGTCACACTCAGAGCCCACCCGGACTTCCACTCCATGGGCATGAGCAGCCACTGTCACTGCCTGGCTTGAGACCAACATTCACCGCTCCATCTTTGGACACCACAGTGAGTGGGACTTTGCGCTGGATGCCCACTCTGCCTGATTCTATGGCATAAGCCTCCCCACTCTCAGTGTGTAACCTGCGTGTGACTCTATTGGCTTATTGGAGAGGTCTCCCCCAATAAACCTGGCAATGTGGAGAGACACCATCATGTGGGAGTGACTCCTTTAGGGGATGTTCCCTTGCTCACTACACTTTGGGCTATGGGTTGGACTCAGGTCAGCTTCTGGAGGATTCATTCTGCGACCCAGACTGATGGGGCAGCAGCTCCCAAGAGGAACTCTTGCCCAGGCATATTTCTTTTTTAAAAATGCATACTCCATTGATTTCACAGAGGAAAGAAGAAGGAGAGAAAGATAGAAACATCAATAATGAGAGATAATCATTGATCAGCTGCTTCCTGCACGCCCCCTACTGGGGATTGATCCCGAAACCTGGGCATATGCCCTGATGAGGAATTAAACCATGACCTCCTGGTTCATAGGCCAATGATCAACCATTGAGCCACACTGGCCCGGTGCACAAGCATATTTCAAGCCTCTGCTCAAGTCAGGCCTGCTAAAATCCCATTGGCCAAAGCAAGACACATGGCCAAACCCTAGTAAAGGAGCAGAGAAGTACATCCTACCTATATGAGATCACGGCTTAAGCATGGGTGTGTAACTCTACTACCTTTTTTTGTTGTTTGTTTGTTAATCCTCACCCGAGGATATTTTTCCATTGATTTTTAGGGAGAATGGAAGAGAGAGGGAAAAACAGAGAGAAACATCAATATGAGAGAAACACATCAATTGGTTGCCTCCTTCACGAGTTCCAACCAGGGCCCAGGCCAGGGAGAAGTCTGCAACCAAGGTATGTGCCCTTGACCTAAATCAAACCCAGGACCCTTTGGTTCATAGGCCGATGCTCTATCCACTGAGCCAAACCAGCTAGGGCAACTCTACTACCTTTTGACAACCCATTAACATTCCTTTTCATTCCATTCTGACTCCGCCAATATTTCAACTACCATCCCAGCAGTTCCCTGCTTTTTTTAACTACAGGACTCTCTTCTGACTCGTATCTACCAAAATTAGCTCCATGGAATACACTTCATGCTAATCTATACACAATTGACCATATGCATAATTATAGAATGAGGTGTAATTATAGAATGAGGCTTGGTTTTCAAATACAATACACACGAGACTCTTTCACTGTGAGAAAGAGAAAAAAAAGAAGAGATCACCTGAGACCCCATCCTCTCTAAATATGCATGTGCTTTATCTCTACAATGTTACCAGAAAGAATATGAAATTGTAAGACTAGCCTCACACAGAATTTGAAAACTTTTACAAGACTATGCCAGGAAAGGACCAGAAATCTTCTACAGAGCATGTGTCCTCCTTTTGGGTTTGCAAAGCCATTTATTTGCCTCTCGCAGCTGTGGTCAGGCCATCCGTGCGGACTCATTAGAGGAAATTTACTTCAGTAATTGTCCAACTCTCCTCGTCAGCAGGAGTCTCAGGAAGCTGGCCTGGGAGCCTGAGCTGGGCTGTGAAGTGGGAGCTGGCAGCTTCTTTATAAATCAGTTTGTTCTCAATTTCAAAGAGATCTAAGAGGTTGTATCTGTGGTGACATGAATTGAGAGGCAAGCAGACAATCCGTGGTATCAACTGAATTGGTGGGTTAGATAGGCAGAAAACAAGGACAAGATACAAAAACAGACGTGGAGGGCAGAGCAGCGGGTCTGGGGCAAAGGGGAGAAGGGGCGTTGCCTGGAGTGTCCTGCAGCATCGAGGGGCCTTGACCTTTGCTGATGAGTGTACAGAATCTGGGTCCTTTGAACCAGTTGTGAGCCACCAGGGGGAGTATGGGGGCAGCACCACACATTAGGCAATCATTACATATTCAATATAAGAGGTATATTTTAAATGAGAATACTCTAAAATATTCCCAGCGAACACAAGTCTTGTGTTACGCTAAAGCATATTGCTTACATGGAACAGTGTTCCAGGGACAAATGAGTTTTAGAAACGCCTGTGAGCTTATCTTAAAGGGATTTCTTGGCAGGACTTTGTGGCAGTTCTTTATAATGATAATGTGTACTGTAAGTCTCCAAGAGGAATGTGTAGGTCACAGCATTTTTGTAAACTAATTGGTTATGAAGCCCACCTTTTTAGAGTATTGTGGCAAAATACACTGTGAGAAGCATGAAGATAGTGACCCAAATCGATTAAATTTGCTTTCTACTCACAAACTGCACAGTACCAGAGTAAAGTTAGAAAAACTGAAGTATAAAAAGATATACTGTTGCCGGCCGGTGTGGCTCAGCATAGACCTGGGCTGGGGGCTCGATCCCCAAGAGGCATGCAGGAGGCAGCCAATTGATGATATTTCCCTCTCATTGATGTTTCTATCTCTCTATTGCTCTCCCTTCCTCCCTCTCTAAAACTCAATAAAAACATATTTTTTAAAAAAAGCATATTGTCACCAACTTAACTGCTTTACTCATCTCTAATTATTTTCTTTATTTTTTTTCAAAATATTTATGGGATAACATTTTAATATGGTTAAGTAGCTTTCTCGTCTGCATTCCCCTGTATTGAACTTCTTCCCATAGTCTATTAGAAACAGCTATTTCCCTAGAGAAGGTTCATGATTATTATAGCAAGAGTGCAAAAAAAAAAAAAAAAAACAGCTAATATTCAGCTTCAGAATTCCAAAATACAATTTTGCAGCAACTTAATGGTCTATAAAAAGCAAGCTTTTTCAAGAGAAAAAAAAAGGATTTCCTAAATCTCTTTAACTTCCATTAATTTGCCAAGGGCTACGCCTAAGTAAGCTAGATCATACCATTTCCTCTACACCTATGCTTCTCAAACCTTAATGTGCACATAAGTCTTGTTAATGCAGCTTCTGATCCATTAGGTCTAAGTGAGGCCTGAGAGTCTGCATTTCCAATCAGCTCACAGGTGGGGCTGATGCTGCAGGTCCTCGGACCACACCTTGAGCAAGGATACTCCTTGCACATCTGATGGCTCAGCAGAGGCTTGCTGCCCGAGGGTAGAAAGAAGAGAAGATGTGGAGGAAAGTCCAAAGTTTTTCTCTTCCAACCTGAGGGATGGTGGAAGGAACAAAGGAGGCAGAGGAAGGGAAAATGTATCTCAATCTCCCCTAGAGTCCCAGAGAACAGAGGTAAATCAGGGAGGGTTTAAGGAAATTTCCAGAAAAACTGTCCAGCTTGTGGTTTCTAACATTGGAATGAAAATACCCAATGAGGGCACCCTGTCTCAGACAGAATTTGATGATCCTATATAATAAAAGCATAGTATGCAAATTGTCCCCTCTACCGGGAGGTCGTCCAGAGTTTGACCAGGGTGTGGGGCCCACCAGGGGAAGGGAGGGAGGCCCTGGCCGGCAGCTAGCAGCCACTAGGGACCCTAACAGTGCACAAGTTTTGTGCACTGGGTCTCTAGTGATTCATAATTAGATAGAGGAGAGTTCTCTGTGAACGCTCCAAAACTGCCTTTGGTCCCAGGGATGGTGCCTGGAGCTCCCTAAAGGCCCTGAGAGTCAGTCAGTCTCTTGAGTTTCACAGAAGCAGTCATAATAGGGAGTCCCAGCCAGACTCCCAGGGTACCCACAGCACAGCAAGAACCAGGCGAGCGCCAAGTTAACATGGAAACCTGGTGCAATGACAGAGGCCAAACCACTGGGGTTCAGCAGCAAATATTAGTTGAACAACTCTCTGATGGAGCTCATTGACCTTGGGATCCTCCAAGCCAGGGAGCAGCCCAGCTCAGCCCCTCTGCCACGGAGATCAGGGTAATTCCAGGAATAATAGAGTTCAAGAATCCCATCCCCACCAGCCAAGGTCACACAAGCCACAACCCCCTTGAAGAGGCACAATGGGTGGGGATAGAAAGAGAGTGATTATACAAAGAAACTTATAGAGATGGTTTAAATTACTGGATTGGACTAAAATTATTTCATGGAACTAAACATTAGGTAGCAGGGTGGATCAGATTGGTTAATAAGAAATAAACTGCATACTCTCTGCACGTACAGTGTAGTCCCGGCGATAGATACAGGCAACCCTAGTCCATGTTAATATGGTCTGAACTTAACTAAAGCTGGGCTCAACTGTGATTTCAGATTTGCTCATTAGTTTTAGCAACTCTCAGCCATTTAGAGGAATTCAATGACTCCAAGTGATCATCTAAGTTATCCTCCTTGTCATGTGGAACCTCAAACTGACCCAACTTCAGCTCTCTTGTCTTCCTCTAATAATTTGTTATGGATGCCCTGGCACCCTGAGGAATGTTCTATAAGAAAATACCTTCCTACCCCAACATCCTTGGGATGCCCAGTGAGGAACCTGCTTTCTTTGGATCTCAAATGGGAAGTGATTTGATCTACCAAAGGGATTCACCAAAAGGATTTAAACACCCCTCCCAAACCAACAGCAGATAGAGAACACTGAACAGTGATTACTGCAAGATACACAAAGCTCCCCAGATCCTACAATTATGCAATGTCTCTTAGCTAAGATCAGCACAGGGATGGAGAGGAAGATTTCTCCAGATCTCTGTGATGTTCCCCCTGGTGATGGGTGATATGTCCTTTCCTACTTTACCCCCAGTGCCATCTCCATTCCCATGAGAATCACTGCCCCAGGGACACTGTTACTGATAGGAAAGTGTTTTGTATTTCAAGTTGCTCAGACCAAAAAGCTATATTCCTAAGTGGGGTTGAGAAACAATCTACATCAAAGAAACAAGAGTTACTGTGTCGACAACCCAAATACAGGCTAGTGTATTGGAGAGACATGAAGCCATCTATAAAAATGAATGAAAAGGAGGTAGTATTTTAAATAAGTGTATATGCAAAGACAAAGACCTACCAGTGACCAGTAATAAAAAGCAAGAAGCTAGCACTTCAGGAGAGATGGGATGTACAAAGAACACCTACCCAACTACATCATAATTTCTATCTAGATCACGATTGTAAGAAATAATCACCAGCTGTTTAGTGGGTAGGAGATGTATCTCTTGTGTCCTTTACTGTGTAAGTGCATAGTTCACTGTACCTGGTTCTCAGAACAGAATATGGTTTCCGGAATCTATATATATATATATATAAGCAACCGGAACGACCAGAACGACCCGTTGTTATGATGTGCACTGCAGGGGGCAGGGCCTACCAGCCAACCTCCCGCGGTCCCCTTCCCCTGGCTGGCCTGCCCCAATCAGCCCTAATCAGGGTGGGGCCGGCTGGACCCCACCCATGCACGAATTCATGCACCGGGCCTCTAGTTCTCAATAAAATCTTTGATACTCTTCCCAAAATTCTGGGCACAATCTTATATATCCAGACAGGTACTGAGCAGATCCTATCTATTTAAAGAGTCAAGATCATGGCGCCCCAACTAAAGGAAATTAGGCAGCACCTCCTTCCTAGCAAACCCAGTGTGAGCTACCTATGTCACCTGCAGGTGGCATCAATGTGTATTTCCTCTGAGTGAATGATGCACTCTGGTTGCCTAAAGGAACAGGATCCTATTTCTTCCCAGCATGTTGGAAACCACCAAACAAAACAAATTTTAACAAAGGTCAAACAAGTGTTTTTATGCCCTGGGCTTCCACCAGCTCCAGGCACCCTGATACAAACCAGGGGCCTTCTCACAGCCCTGCAAACAGAGGGAGCTTTTCCCCTTGGCTCATTAGGTGTCCTCCTTGCCTCTCTATATCGTACTAATGCATTAAGGCTCAGATCAAATTGCACTTCTTTAAAGAAGCCTTCCTTGGCCACTCCAACCTTCATTGATCTCCCCCTTCACTGGAGCTTCTTGAGCAAGTATTGATTGCACCCTAATTGCGATATTTTATCATGTCTTGTCTTGTATTCCTTAAGTTTTTTTTTCCTTTAATACCAGCACATTTTCCAACGAGACTTTGAAGATCTCACTGCCAAAGAAAGGGTTTCTCCAATAAGGGGTCAGGTTCCAGGTTTTTTAATGATCTGGTTATGAAATGTTCTTCCTCAAGGGCCGTATTGTTTCCTGATTTCACCGGGGCCGTGGCCACTAAATACTGTAAATCCCTGACAGCCCATCAGCTTCCTGGGGGTCCCACCATCCCCCTGTGACACAGCTGCCCACCGCTTACCCTGCTTCTGACTCACCCAACTTGCTTTTCTGACTTCAGCTTCTCTCTTTCATCCACTAGCCTGGGCACTGCCTTTCTTCATGACAGGCAACTGCCTCTGTTTTGGACCCAGCTCTCCTCGTTTAGGGCTAGATGTCTCCTGAGCAGACACTCTGGGTAGCCAGCTTTCGGCTGCTATTCTAACAAGCCTCTTAATCCAGCGGTTCTCAACCTGTGGGTCGCGACCCCGTTGGGAATAGAATAAATAGAAATAGAAGAAGGCTAGTACATTCGTGTTTCTCATGTACCATCTGCAATAGAATTGCTAAGGGGGTCGCCTAAGACCATCGGAAAACACATATATAATTACATATTGTTTTTGTGATTAATTACTATGCTTTAATTATGTTCAATTTGTAACAATGAAAATACATCCTGCATATCAGATATTTACATTATGATTCATAACAGTAGCAAAATTACAGTTATGAAGTAGCAACGAAAATAATTTTATTGTTGGGGGTCACCACAACATGAGGAACTGTATTAAAGGGTTGCGGCATTAGGAAGGTTGAGAACCACTGTCCTAATGGATAACCTTGGATCCCCTGGTCTCTGTGGGCTGTTCAGCAGCTCTCTGCTGTCGCCTCCTGGCAATTCGTGGCATTATGTCAGATCTTTCAAGGAACATGGCCAGTTGCCTTAACCCTTTAAATTCTAGTAGAATCCTGTGGGTTTGGCATGCCTGGTGACAAATGGTCATTTCATGTCTATCACATGAGACATTTGTTTAAAGTTTAACTATTGTTTCTTTAGCACTTAATTACCTTACTCATATCCAGCCGCTCAGCATCAGTTAGCCCTGCCTTTATTAGATACTAATAGATCTAAAAGGCTCTCCTAAAAAGACAACCCTCTATACCACACCTTATAGGAACACGGGACATGTGACTATGCATGGGGCACTGAAATTTTAAGAAAGTCATTATACTGCTGTCTTTTTCTGATTCTTCACCATACAATAAGAGATAGTATACAATGGTGAGTCTCAAAAATTACTTTATGTAAGGATTGCCTGGTAAGCTTGTTAAAAATTAAAATTTATGAATATCACCCTTAGAGACCCTAATTTTCCAGGTGGAGCCTAAAGATCTATATTTTTAACCAGCACCAAGCAATTCTATTGCAGATGGTACAAGAGAAACACGAATGTACTAGCCATCTTCTATTTCTATTTATTCTATTCCTTGCTTCAGCCAAAACCACACACTCTAAGGTTTAGAGAGTACCAGCCTAACAAGGACCTGGGAGAGAAACAGGCTCCAGTGAGTAAGCATCTTGCAGAAGCACCATCATCATGTTTCTCTCCTTGCTGTGAAGATTGCAAAATGTGCCGAACACCAGCACCTGATGTCAGAGGGAGTGTTGTCATCTAATAGCTCTCTTCCATAATTTATCACCCTGGACCCTGCAGCACACACGGATGATAAATAACCGAGTCAGCAAGGATTTCAGCACCCAGGGGACAACGGTTCCTTAGATGCCCTTCCTTGGGCCTGAAGACAAGTACTTGGAGAGTATTTTTTTAACTTGTTATTTGTTTACTCAAATGAAGACTTATCAGACTGACTGTGCTCCCTGGTATCATTAGCGCAGACACCGGAGAGAAAGATGTTTCTGCCTCCACAGCAGCTGAAAGGTGGGTTCCCTGCATTGCCAGTGGGCTGCGTAGTGGTGGTGCTTCTCTGACTTCCATGTGCACTTGAGTCACTGGGGCGCTGGTTAAATGCAGGTTTTGATTCAGCGGGTCTAGGGTGGAGCCTAAGATTCTGCATTGTTAATGGGTTCCTAGGTGATTCCAATGCTGCCAAGCGGAAGACTGTGTAGCAAGGCTTTCTTCAGGGTTCTGCTCAGGAGGGAGGCTGCCTGCCTTGTGTTAAAGACAAAACCAAAGGCCCAAATGGTGTCACTTGTGATAAAAACCCATGATACCAAACCTAACCCGACCAGTGTGGCTCAGTGGTTGAGGATAGACCTATGAACACAGAGGTCACGGTTTGATTCCTAGTCAGGGCACAAGCCTGGGTTGTGGGCTCGATCCTTAGTAGGGGGTGTGCTGGAGGTGGCCAATCAATGATTCTCTCTCATCACTGATGTTTCTCTCTCTCCCTCAACCTTCCTCTCTGAGATCAATAAAAATATATTTTAAGAACTACCTAGATTGCCGAAACCGGTTTGGCTCAGTGGATGGAGCGTCGGCCTGAGGACTGGAGGGTCCCAGGTTCGATTCCGGTCGGGGGCATGTGCCTGGGTTGCGGGCACATCCCCAGTGGGAGATGTGCAGGAGGCAGCTATCGATGTTTCTCTCTCATCGATGTTTCTAGCTCTCTATCTCTCTCCCTTCCTCTCTGTAACTCACCCTTCCTCTCTGAAATCAATAAAAATATATTTTAAGAACTACCTAGATTTAATACCTGATCTAATTACAGTTTCAAACATAATCTTAATCAACCAGTGTGGAATTTTCTGGTCAACAACAGTGAAGTAATCTGTTACGCAGGCCTTCTCAATCCTCCACCAAAGAAAAGATAATCTACAAGGAAGAAAAAATAAAACTAAAAAAACCCTGCCATTCCATTTCCTTCCACCAAAACGTGTGATGCTGCCTGGTTTATGCATTGCTTAATGAAGCCAGTGATCTTCAAACTTAGTTGAATTTTGTACTTTAACACTTGTAATCCTGCTATTCCCACTTACTCACCGTGTGACTCTCGGTAAGTTGAGCTTTGAGCCTTCGTTTTTCCCATGAGTAAAGCAGTACCTCCCTCAAAGGGTTATTGTGAGAATTACAGGAGGAATGCCCGTAACACAGCTGGCATGCAGCAGCCTTCCGGCAAATGTTTATTACTGCTGCGTGACCACATGACTTCATGCGACACCTGCCGCAGGTTGTAATCACGGTGTGCAGACTTTGGTCCCACCCTTCCCAGACCACCTTCTATATTCGTCACTGCCTCCAAACTACCTTCAGTTCTGATTCAATAGGAGGAGAAGGTGAGGTGATGGACGAAAGATTTAAAGACACTGCACTGGTGGCTTTGGAGATGGAGGAAGGGGCCATGAGCCGAGGAATGCAGCTCTAGGAGCTGGAAAAGACAGGGAGACAGAGTCTCCCCTAGAGCCTCCAAGGAGGCTGTGGTCCTGCCAACACCCTGCCTTTAGCCCAGTGACACCAACTTGGAACTTCTGGCCTCCAGGACTGGGAGAGGCTGATACAAATTATTATTTAACTGGCCCATCACAGTATTTTTCCTGTTTCATGAGGGCCCCACCAAGATCGTTTCCTTTTTATTCACCCCACTAGAATGCAAATTCCCTAAGGACAATGATGCAGTCTGACTGTATCTCTAGCAGCGGGAACCGTGCCTGACACATAGTAGGTGCTCAATGGATAATTGCTGAATGAAGGAACTAAAGCTGTCTCCTCCTCATTTCCTCTCTTCAGGAGCTGGAGTACCATCTTCTGAGTTCAGCATTTATTCTTGTTTACCCAGAGCCCTGCTCTAGAGATGAGGACACCAAATCTGAGAGGTTAAGTGACCTGCCCAAGGTCACAGGTTTCTATAACCAAACAGTTTTTACTATACCAGTGGTTCTCAATGTTCTCTCTGGATAATCAGCTACTCATCCTCTGGGAACTTGTAAAAATGCAAATTCTCACACGACACCCCAGACCAACTGAATCAGAAATTCCGGGGGTGGGGCTCGGGATCTGTGTGCTAGCAAGCCCTCCAGGGGATTCTGTGCACGCTAAAGTTTGAGAACCATTGTCCTCTACTATGCAGTTCTCAGCATCTTCAAACCTAATCCTAGGAATATTTAAATGTTAATTCAGAGGATCCAATAGCTACTCTGAAGAGCACAGACTTGCATAATACATAAAATTAGGAGTAAGAGAGACAAGATTGGTATTTCTTATAGGAAGGAAGTTTCAGAGAAAGCCAAAATATAATAACCCTCACCCCCACCTTAACCTCCACCCCCTCACTCTCTGCCACCCTCCACCCTTCCTTCTACCAAGGACCCCTCAACACAATGCACAACCAATTCCTTGAGGCCTGAACAGGCTACCAGATTTAAAAGAAATCATGAACTATAGGGATGCTCTGAGGAAGACAAAAAGGAATATTATCATATGAAGGGAGAGACCATTATTTTATATTTACTATTTTATATAAAGAGAGATGGGTAAAAAGTGGGATCTTGGCAACATTAAACAGATTAGATAAGCTTAAAGATAGGAAAGAAAATATAAAATTTAAAAACCACACATAGTATCTAAGGATGACATGAAGTTTGAGATTTTCTTTAAAATACTCCTGCAAAATAGAGAGGGTGGAGGAGGAGAGATGAAACAACATCGGCAAAACATTGACAGCTCTTCAAACAGAGTAATGGAAGTTCATTAGAATTCCACTTTTTTGTGTGTATTTGAAAATTTTTCATCAGAAAAAGAGATATAGTCATACTACTCAGATGGAAAGAATATGTAAGCATTTCAATCCACTAAAGGCATCTGTTGAAACAAGGAAGAGTCCAGAAGTTTCAGGAACTTAGAGTAAAACTTCTGTATGGTTTTGATCTCAGGAGATAAGGTGGAGTCAGTTTCACCTGTAGGTTCCAGAATGCTAGCAAAGTAACCCATTGACCCTAGAGAAGGAAAATACCCATATTCTTACATTGAAGGATTGCCATGCAACACTTACAATAAAAAAATATTCATTATTTATCTAAAATTCAAGTTCACCTGGGTGTCCTGTGTTTTCATTTGCTAAATCTGACAACCCTACCAATATTCTATTATCTAACCAAAGCTGGACATCATATCACCTTCTTCTCCCTTCTGCCCTTCTTCTCTCTCTAACTCCTCTTCCTTCCCAATACATTTCTTCTCTCTCTAACTCCTCTTCCTTCCCAATACATTTCTATCCCCCTTTTTTTCCCTCATAGAATATTTTCTCAAAATAATACCAGTTGGTGATAAACTTAGATTTAAAACAAAATCAAGTTAATATCATCCAGCCAGTGTTGCTGAGTGGTTGAGTATCGACCCAGGCACCAAGAGGTCACCAGTTCGATTCCCAGTCAGGGCACATGCCTGTGTTTTGGGCTTGTTCCCTGGTGGAGATAGCCGATCGATATTTCATTCTCATCAATGTTTCTATTTCTCTCTCTCTCTCTCTCTCTTCCTCTTTCTCTAAAAAGCAATAAAAACAGATTTTTAAAAAATTAAAATAAAAAAATAAAGTTAACATCTCTCTGGTGTTGGAGTGTTCTGAATAAATGCATTTCTTTACAGGACCAGAAACCCTAAAGTTGGGAATTTAGGAAAATAGGGGAAGAAAAGAGAGGGAACAAGAATGAGAGAGCCAGTTTGGCCCTGAATCCTCCCACCCCCCACCACAAAGAGGGATAGTTTTAGTCTAGCCATTTATACCTTAAAAAGTGAATCTAGATAATTGGTTCGTTTTCTTATAAAGAAAAGACAAATTTTATTTTGCTGAGAAGTGTGTGTTTTTTAAGGCAGAAAAATCAAGAGTAAGCGATATTAATGTGCAGTGCTCTTTTGCTAACATTTTGTAAAAACAAAGAATTTCACAAGTTCTCTAATTAGACCACAACCCCTGTGGGTGGAGCGTGGCATGTCTTCTTATCACAGATTTACAGAGAGAGAAACCAGCACAGCAGGGTGGAGGGACCAACTGGAATTCTGACGTTAGGGTTTCGTGTGTAAGAAAGCTGGGCTTTGGGCCTGAAGAGCAGCACCCAGGCCTTCCTGGGCCTCTGGGGCCACCTGGATGCAGCCACCAGGAATCACTTGTTTGCAGGTGACAGAAAACATGACGAACAGGGAGTTTTCTGGGTCTCAGGACTGCAAAGGCCTGGAGTTGTCTGGCTTCTGGTGTGACTTGCTCCAGGGGCTGACACCATGTCCACCAGGTCTTTATCGCTCCATTCTCAGACTAACTTCCTCTGTGCAAGCAGCTCCATTTTCAGAGCAGACTACTCCATGCATACTTTCAGGTTCAAGGCCTCAGGAAGTCAACAAACAGAAAAGGAGCCCTTCCCCAAAAGAACCAGAAAAAGCCCCTTTGAGAAGCATTGGCTGTGCTGGGGTTGTGACTCCATTCCTTAATCAATTACTGTAGAGAGAAGAATGCAATTGACTGGCTTAGGGCTCTGAACCAAGAATGGGCCACCCCAGAGCATATGGCCTGAAACAGGGTAGACTCAAGTGACCGTTCCCTGCCTTGCCATCAAACCTCTGGACTCTTGACAGGCAGCACAATCAGCTGACATTTCTTAGAACACCTAGTGCTGAGCTCTCTCTGGCCCTTCCCCAGGTGGGTCACCTACCCCCTGTGCATGAGAAGATGCTCTTTGGGTAGCTGCTCTTCTCAGAAGAGTCTGGCCCGAGTGAATATACACTCCTGCTCCCCAGAAACAAACTCTGAGTGAGGCAGCATGAGAACAAGAAAGGAAAAGGCCAGTGACATCAAGGAGTGACACATGCAAAGTGTCCTGGGATTATTCCTCAACCCAGGCTACAGTGTACAGCAAGGAGTCCTGCCCAAGACCTGGGTTGGAAACAACATGAATGAGGGAAAATCCAGAGGCCTGGGAAGAGATCCCCATTATACTGCTGATACTGAGAGGCTGAGCTGGGCTGTGTGATCACTTCAATTCATGGAGAAGGGAACCTGTAACTGACCTGAGGGCAACCTGTGAACACCACAGGATTATGGGTAGCCCACACGTTTTCTTTATCATCTTCTCAGTTCCCTTTCTGCCATCTGACTCTGCAATGACTAGTCATACTGAAGCATAATAATCCCTCCTTTGAAACTGTTGTTTGAAATTCTCTGTTATTTTTAGATAGTCCCTTGTTCTATAGGTCAATGCTGTTATTTTTAGATGGTCTCTTATTCTGTAAAATAACTTTGTTTTCTAGCTTAAATAATAGAAAAGATAAACCTAACTGTCTGACCTTGCAAGCTAGCCATCTAATGTAAGGGGCTGATACACTGATACTGATAATACTCCCATGCCAGGTGTTTGTTAGATATGATATGTACTCAAGGTTACAAGCTGTCTGTAAAAATAACTTACACAAAGACCTAGAAGGATATAAAAAGGAAATATTTTTTTGTTTGCTCAGAATTTGATAAAGATATTCTGCTCTGAGCCCACATGTAATAAAGACTTCTAACTAATTGGCTCATTAAAGCGTCCTATGTTCCGCTCGCTGATTTACAATAAAACAATACCAAAGTGTGAATCCAGTGAGTGGATGTAGTGGCTTAGCTAGATCAGTGGTTTTCAAACTTTAATGTGCATCAGTAGCTTTTTAAAACACAGAATACTGCCTCCCCTTGACCCCTGCCACTGCCACTGAGATTCTGATTCCAAGATCAAATAAGGAACCTGGTAAAATGCATTTCTCACCAGTTCCCAGGTGTTGCTGATGCACCTAGTGCACTTTGAGAAGCATTAAGCTAGGTAGAAGGGCTTGGATGATGCAGGACTTGGGGACCAAGTCCATCACAGCAGGAAGATTGTGTAGAGGAAATATCTTTGAGCAGAGAACCATTCATGTTCCATGAATCTCATTAGGTAACTGCACATTCCACCCCCTACCTCCTTCATATTTTTAAGTTCCACCCTCTGCTCTACCCTACTTCTTTCACCATTGAAAATAAAGTCACTGTGAAATAATTGCTATCATTTATCTATCATTTATTGAGCAGCTACTATGTACTCACTGGCATTATATTACATAACCGTGGCATCACACTTAGTAAGGGGTTTACTATTATTCCCAATGAACAAATGAAAAAAACCCAGAGATTATAGAGGTTATTTAACTGGCTCCAAATCATTCACAGAGCTAAAATAAAACTTTAGAAGTTCTCCTGCTGAGAGAGAGAGAGAGAGAGAGAGAGAGAGGGGGAGAGACCAATTCACCCCACAGTAAAACAAAATTCACCAGGTAGCAAAGTATCACATAATGAGCTTTAGCCATCTTTTTCTTTTTCTTTTTAAAGATGGTAGAGATGGTGCCTGTTTAATGAAATCTTGGATGCCATTTATTTCCTTTTAAAGTAGACTATAATTAAGATTCCTTTTATTTTTTTCTAAAGAACCCCTGCTATAAAGCAACCTTCAAAACACATCAAAAAGAAGTCAGGGGAATTCCCTATGTTGATTATTTCTTTCCTAGTATATGAAAAATGACCTGTCTGTGGTTTATTTATTTACAACTCTGACCCCAGAGACAACGCCTGTCTAGGTCTGTTTAGTACTGAGTTAATTAAAGTTGGATAGGAATACTGCAAACAACCGAAATGTCCAGCATATTATTTATACAAGCCATATGGCAAATGTCACGCAGCACTTAAAACTTATATATTTTAAAAAGTTTTAGGATGTTTAATATTATGTACAGGGTATATTATTAAATGGGGGAAAAAAGGTTTACAATAATTTTAAAAAATGACGTCTTAGGCTGTCTTGGTCAAGTTCAAGTAGCTTATTTGGACTGAAGGAGACGAAGGACATATAGGACACACTGAAAGAGAGGAGAGGAACTGAGATGAAAGGAAACCAATAAAGGTTGCATTGTCCTGAAAGTTACCACTAAGGGCAACCCAACTTCATTCTCCTGGGAAATCTGGAGCCAGATAAAACGCATCCTGGCCCAGTTATCCTGGGGAAGAGAGGTAAGGGATCTCGGGTATTTAACAGCAACTTTGTCAGTCATTGTTTGAGAGGTGCTCCTGCACTTCCGGCTTGCCATGAATCGTTATAGCATCAGCTCTGGCTGATTCTCCCCCCACCCCCCCCTAAAAAGAAATGCAGCTGCTGGCATTTGGAATCTGGCCAGGCTGAAGTATTCTGGTAAAGGCCGAAGAGAAAATTGCAGAGCATCCAGACTGCCTGCTATACTATCATACCCAGAACCTAGAGCTTGAGGCAAAAGCTTACGTACTGTTCATTCTTCAGGAAGTTTGATCCCCTGGAGCAGGAGTGAGGGAAAGGGAGTGAGGCAGAGACAGGACGCATAGTCAGTGCAGAGGTGCACCTCCAAGCTGGCCATCATCTGGTTGAAACCGATTACTTGGTCTCATAATGCTGTCTCTTGAGAGGATGTGGGAACTGTTGCGTCCCGGGACACTCTGTCCTAAGGACAGGAGGAGGAGACGTCAGCCCTCGGCTGTGTCTCACAATGGCAAGTCTCCCCGTCCCGTCCCCTCCCCCCTCCCCCCACCCACACCCCTGAATGAACTCCTCAACACTTCCCAGATTCCTGCCTGTGGGCGCACCGACTGGGTCTCATGGCCTCTAGCACCTCAAAAGCAAGACTGAAGCCAAGAGTAGGACACAAGTGGCAGCCAGTAGGACACATAGGCAGGAGGGAAGGGACTGCAGGTGGAGCCTGGGTGAAGTTGATAGAATCCATACATCCTTGGTTATTCCAGGGGCAGCCAGGGTAGAAGAATTGGCCAAGGACCTCAGAAATAGTCAAGGCCAAGAGCATCTGAGATGCTGCCTAAAATATGCCTGATACTTTTTTCCCCATTTTTTAAAATATAGTTTTATTGATTTCAGAGAGGAAGGGAAAGGGAGAGAGAGAGAGAAACATCAATGATGAGAGAGAATCATTGATCGCCTGCCTCCTGCACACCCCCCACTGAGGATCGAGCCCACAACCCGGGCATGTGCCTTGACCGGAATCAAACCATGACCTCTTAGTTCATTGGTCGACGCTCAAACCCTGAGCCATGCCAGCTGGGCTAAAATATAAATCTTGATTGTGGTAAGCTCCTGATATTTCAGGGTTGTTGTCACCGTATAGCTAAGATTAACCTAACAGACATGTAAGTGATTGCAATACACCATGTCCTATATAATAAAAGGCTAATATGCAAATTGACCGAACAGCGGAATGACCAGTTGCTATGACGTGCACTGACCACCAGGGGGCAGACGCTCAACACAGGAGATGCCCCCGGTGGTCAGTGTGCTCCCACAGGGGGAGCGCCACTCAGCCAGAAGCCAGGCTCATGGCTGGCAAGCGAGCCTCTTCAACCTCTGCGGCAGCGCTAAGGATGTCTGCCTGCAATCGGACATCCCCTGAGGGCTCCCGGACTGCGAGAGGGCACAGCTAGGCTGAGGGAGCCCCCCGCCTCCAGTGCACAAATCTCGTGCACCAGGCCTCTAGTAATAACATAAAAGAGAAGTAAATTTAATGTGCTATGGAAATGAAGAAAAGGGGAGTTAACAAAGCTGGAGTTGCCACTTATACTTCTGATACTAAGTCACAATTCCCATGAGGAGGAACAGCTTTCCCCAGGCCTGGACTGAGTACAGATCCTTTTCTTGCTCTGGGACCCACAAAAACTGGTAATCTTACAGGTTACTGTAATCTAGTAAACAAATCAGACAAGCACATCCAAATACACTGCCTCCGAAACCCATAGATGCCTACCAAGTGATGTGTTTTGTTCTGTGGGGCGTCCCCCACTTGAGAAGGCGTATCCTGATGAGTCTCAGACACCAGACCCTTAAATTTTTTACAATGTAGCAGACTCTTGGATTGCTGCAGTATTTTTCTTCCACCCCTAATAAGATGCAAAAATGAGGGCACAGTACCTTTGTGATTTTTTCCCCCAAAATCCATAACCTCAGTCCATAATCATGAGAAAACACCACATAAACCCAAAGGACATTCTACAAAGTATCTGACAAGGACTTTTAAAAAGTGTTCAAAGAACTTATGTGCATATATGTATAACCCATGGACACAGACAATAGTGTGGGGAAGGGCTGAAAGGGGGGGAGGGTAGAAGGAATCAATGGGGGAGAAAGGGGGACATCTGTAATACTTTCAACAATAAAGATAAATTTTTAAAAATGTAAATAAATAAATAATAAAATGAAAAGTGTTCAGATTATTAAAACACACACACACACAAAACAAGACTGAGAAGCTCTCAGAGACTGAAGGAGACGAAGGACATATTATGACTCAATGCAACACAGAACCCTGGACTGAATCCTGGAACAGAAAAGAGACATGAGTAGAAAAACTGGTGAACTCTGAATGAAGCCTATTACTTGGTTAACAGTGTGGCACCGATGCTTATGTCATAGTTTTGATAAATATGCCATGATTATGCCAGATGTTCACATTAGGGGAAGCTGAGTGAAGCGTGTACGGGACCTCTCTGCACTATCCTTACAATGCTTCTGAAATTTAAAACATTTGAAGAAAGGAATATAGGAAAGATCTGGTTAATAAGATTGAATATACAGGAAAGGAGAATGAGAGTACATGTGAGAAAGCACAGGTGTGTGTAGGTGTGAACTTTTGTCTGTTGGTGTGTCTGTGTGATGGTGTGCGGGTCTGTGTGTGTATGTGGTTGAGGGACATCTGGTGTGTGGGTGTGTGTGTAAATGCCTCTGCGTGTGTGGCTGTGTTGTGTGTGTATATGTTGAAGGAAAGGTGAGTTTATGTGAATGTGAGCTCTACTGTGAGGGGATTAACAAGCCACAGTGCTTGCATGAACCTGACAATGAGCAGATTTTAAATTCTGAGCCCGAGGCACCTGACTGGCCTCCCCCTAGATCAGTGGTTCTCAACCTTCCTAATGCCGGGACCCTTTAATACAGTTCCTCATGTTGTGGTGACCCCCAATTTCATTGTTACAAATTGAACATAATTAAAGCATAGTGATTAATCACAAAAACAATATGTAATTATATATGTGTTTTCCGATAGTCTTAGGCGACCCCTGTGAAAGGGTCGTTCGACCCCCAAAGGGGTCGCAACCCACAGGTTGAAAACTGCTGCCCTAGATCCAGTCTTTTAATGAAGCTGCCCAGAGGAACAAAAATAAACACCTAGGGGGCACCTGGATTTGAACCAGGGACCTCTTGATCTGCAGTCAAATGCTCTACCACTGAGCTATACCCCCTGACATGACAGGTAGCCTATAAACACTTAATTCTACTTTTATGAGTTGCATCATACTTCCTAAGTACCTCCTTTATGGTTGAGAGTCCTCCTGGACTTAAATTCATCTCAATTCCCACTGGTTTTCCCAGAGCCTGTGAGCTCACTCTCATCCCAGCACCTAAAGCACAGTGCTATATTCTCAGCCTAATTGTCCAGCTTTTAAAATACACCACCTACCGCCCATAAATCTCTGAGTACATGGATGCGTGTTTTAAGTATTGTGGGCCACCACCAAGTATTGGACATGGAGGCAATCTTACCTGGGTATCCACAAATGGACTTCAGAGGTTCATGCACAGCTCTGAAATGATAGGCATATATTGTATATGTGCACGTTTTGTATAGTGTGTGTGTTTTCATCAGATTTTCAAGAGACCTCATCCAGGATAAACTGTCTCATTTTACAGTTAACAAAACAACAACAAACCAACAAAACTGAATGTTCTAAAGTTCAAAATTCTCCTTTGAACTCCTCTAAGCCCATTCCCTTGAGTTCCAATCTGAGGATTTTTAATCTTGTGTATACCCACGATTGAGAAGAAAGAAATCAAGGAAATCTCTCTCATTGCAACAAATTCTCTGATGAAGCTTGTCAGCTGCTAGGAGACTGAGGAGCGAACAGTAGCCAGGGCTCCAACCCACACGCTCTCTGACACCCTGAGACGCCCACTCCCAGCCTCTCCACTCTGGGGCCTTACAGGAACCTCAGATATCAAACCCAGTATGCCCCCCAAAACTTGTCATCTTCCTGCCCTAACCTGTATCTCCTCCCACTTTGCTTTGTTGTGATAATAACAGCTTCCATTTACTGGACACTTGTGTGCCAGGCATGGTACTAACAGGTCTGCCCACAACTTCCCAGGAATCATCTCCAAGACCTCATACAAAAGGTATTGTTGTTAGCATACTGATTTTGCAGGCAAGGAAACTGAGGCACAGGGTGGTCACGCAGCTAGGAGGTGGTGGGGCCGGAATTCCAGTGCACACTCAGGGTGAATGCTGGCCCTGAGTAACCATCGCATCAGCCTCCTTCCTATCTTGGTTGGTGACATCACTGTGTACTCAATCATTTAGCCGAAACACTCAACACAATTCTGGACTCCTCCCACCCTGCCTTCCCCAGTTACAGTTCCTCCCTGAGTCCTGTTGGTTTTACCTTTGATGTCATCCCATCCCTGTAGTCCCAGGACCACCACCTCCTAAAAGGGGTCCAGGCCTCCACCCCTCACATCCATTCAGGAACAGCCTGTTGTAAAACCAAGTCTATCCAGGTCACTCCCCTTTACATGCCTTCAGGAAACACTCCAAGTCTCTTAGCACAACATGCCAAGTTCTTCACATCTGAATCCCTATCTGCCTCTTCAGCTCCAGCTCAGCTTCGTCTTCTGACACGCCCCACATCACATTTTGTGCTCCAGCTGCTTCCAACGGCCTCTGCCTGTCTCCAGCCTCTGGCCATGTTTCCTCTGCCTGGAACTGAACCACCACTCTCTCTCCACACCCCCGTCTCCGCTCCACCTTCCCTCCACTGAGATAGTATTCATCTCTGAAATCCTGAGTCATCGGCTCCTCTCAGAAGCCTCCCATAACCTCGAGTAATTCCTCCTCCTTTGCCTTCCTGAAGCTGGCACAGCCGGGTACAGCTCACATCACTCTGATTTGTTACTTTGCAGGCCTATTTCCTGGTTGAGAGCACATGGAGTCCAGGAGCTGTGTCTTATCACCTCTGGGCTCACACTTTGCACAGTTCCGGCACATAGTAGGTGCTCAATATATGTTGCCCAAGCTGATCTAAAGACACAGCAAGGCATCTGTTGTGGGCAAGAGTTAGACTATAGATGAAGGTCTGATCTCTGGTCCTGAATAAAGACACCCAAAGTATTAGGGTCCTGGGCTGCAGGAAATGAATGGGGATGGTAGGGTGGTAACAGAACTTCAAGGTTAAGTACAGGAAAAGAATGCAGTTTTCTAACCTTCAAGCCAGTTCATGTTTATCCCTAACCGTGTTCTGTGAATAGACTCTATTCCATGACTCTCTCCAAGGCACTGCAAATTGAGGGAGCAGCCAAAAATTTACAACTCAGTGGGTAGTCTTAGCACCTTGGGAGCATTGCTAAGTGGAATTTGGTCACAAAGCTTTCATCACTAGCCAAAAACAGCATGAGTAGGTTAATGAAGTCAGTGAGAGTGTGTGTGCTCTGGGTTCAAACCCTGGACCTGCTGTTTGTAGCTTTTTGACCTTGAGCCATTCCTGAGCATCTCCAAGCCTCAGGCTCCTCATGCAAAATGGAGATACTGATAGTAGGTATCTTGTAAAATTTTGGCAAGAAGTAGAGGAGAGCCCTGACTGGTTTGGCTCAGTGGATAGAGCGTCAGCCTGCGGACAAAGGGGTCCCGGGTTCAGTTCCCATCAGGGATGCATGCCTGGGTTCAGACTCAATCCCCAGTGGGGGGCATGTAGGAGGCGGCCAATCTGTAGTTCTCTCTCATCATTGATGTTTCTGTATTTCTCCCTCTTCCTTCCTCTCTGAAATCAATAAAAATATTTTTTTAAAAAAAGTAGAGGAGATCATTAATATAAAGAACCTAGACTGATGCCTAGCATAAACACAGGGGACATAATTATTCAGCTGGCCATGAGCTACAGAAAATAAAATCAAATTCAATCCATAGCCTTTGGATGCAAAAACAGGACTGTATCAGGGGCACCTGGATTTGAACCAGAGACCTCTTGATTGACAGTCAAATGCTCTACCCCTGAGCTATAACCCCCAGTGAAATTAGCTTGATTTTAATGGTCTATCCCTCTCTCAACATCCTGGTTCTAAAAACCTGCAGTGTTTTAGGGGAGCTAATAATTAGAGAGAACGCTGCCCGCGAGGAGTCTGGGCATTACAAATCTTAGAAGAGGTTTACTATGGAAACATGCAGGTCTCCTGAGAACGAAGTTCTCTGAGCCAAGAAACCCTGCTCAGATTTTCCAATAACCAAAGCCTCTCCTGTCCATCATGTCTTGCATCAAGCAGTTTCAAGTAAAAATCATCAGGTTTTCCACAAAAGGCAGCATCAATATCATGTGGGTGACTGGATTCCTGTGTGCTTCCCTTAGCCAAGGCTTCCAGTAACTGAGCTCATCACTGGCTCTCAGTGGATATCTGTTGCCTTAAATTCATTCTAGAAAAAATAAGTGTAGGACTCCCCCCTTATCCAGGGGAGATAAGTTCCAAGACCCCCCAGTGGATGTCTCAAACCAGGATAGTACCAACTCCTACATATACTATGCTTTTTCCTATACATACCTATTTATCATAAAGCTTAACTTCTGAACTAGGGACAGTAAGAGATTAACAACGATTATTAATAGTAAAAAAGAACAATTATAACAATGTATTATAATAAAAGTTATAAGAGTATGGCTTCTCGATCTTAAAATACCTTATTGTGTTTTACTCACCCTTCTTCCTGTGGTGATAAGAAGACGATATGAGTAGACTAAGTGAGGTGAATGATGGTGACATAGCAGCATGAGGCTACTACAGGGGTTACCCAAACACAAGCACTGGGATACCTCAGCATTTGATCTGATAATCAAGGTAGTTTCTACTTGATAGTGGGCAGGGAGCAGGCAGGGAGCTGTGGACGAAGGGATGATTCACATCCCAGGGTCCCTGGCTGGACAAGGCAAGACAGCTCGAGATTTCATTATCCTACTCGGAAGAGCATACAATTTAACATTCATGAGTTGTTTATTTCTGGAATTTTCCATTTAATATTTTCGGACCACAGTTGACTGCAGGTAACTGAAATCACGGAAAGCGATATCATGGATAAGGAAACTGTATAAACTGCAACCTGTGTGAGACAGCTCTTCCAAGCCCTAACTGTACGATTATTTCAGTCTCACAAACATAGATGGTCAGGGAGTTATACTCTTCTATAACTGCAGCTTGCCTGAAACTTGGAATAGTGTCACCTCCAAAGGATCATTTGATACAAAGAAACAAAGGCCCAACAAGAGCCTCTTACTCAATTAAGTAAGTTCTTTATCCTGGTCCTACCACCAGAGATTCCTTTGCAATTTCCAAAAAGCACACAACCATAATTGGAGCCACCCATATTTCTTGGCTTCATAATCACCTCTCACCCTAATAAATTGTTCAGGTGCTTCTTATGGAAACCTTGCATGTTTAAACCTGTTGGGAAGTCTCTCTTTTGCCAACTTCCCAGGCCACATACACTTCTCCATTTTTTTTTTCAAAGCATCCTATGTTTGGGATGGTCCTTCTGTGCCGGGTTGTGGTTATGTGGTAGCCCAGCAGAGGGGAGACTCCGTTCCATTCCCTTTCAGCCCTGTGACTTTACACAAGGCTCTCCAGCTTCCCTCCACCGGTGTTTATTAGTCTGCAAAGAAGGGGTTGGAGCTGAGAGCTAAGAAAAGAGTCATAGTGTGCTCCGCGTATTGTTCTTTTCTCACCCTGGACTCCAGCGGGAGTTGCGATGTTAGCAGTAACAGCTGTGCTATGTGCTTCGGAAAGAACCCCAGCATCGGAAGGGACCTGGAGATCATTTACTCCAACCACTTCTTTTGCAGACTCAGAACACAGGTGGAGGGAAGCTGGAGAGCCTTGCGTAAGGTCACAGACATCTCAGGGGCAGAAGCAGAACCGACCCCCAACCAGCTCCTTAGAGGCAGGGGCTCTTTGGAAGCTCCAGTGCCCGGAACAATGTAGGTGCTCCATCAACATTTGTGGGGATAAATGTAAAACTGTAGTTCCCTACAGGGAGGCCAAACATCCGGATTTACTGGGGATTCTCCTGGCTTTTGCACTGAGTGTCCTGCATTCCAAAGCCTATCCCTCAGAGATTCACATGGGAGCTACAGAAGAGGCGGGGATTACAGCACCAGCCATCTTGCAGAGACCTGGGGAAAATGGTGGCTCTTCAACACATGCTCAACTATGGGGCTTGGAAACCAAGTCTTCCTCATTTTTACAGATACCATAGGACCATATCATAATGGGAATAAATTGGAATTTAAGTTTCAGAAATCAGAAGAATTTCCCCCTTTATACTAAGACTAGAGGCCCAGTGCATGAAATTTGTGCACTGGGGGAGGGGTGTCCCTCAGCCCAGCCTGAACCCTCTCCAATCTGGGACCCCTCAAGGGATGTCCGACTGCCCTGTGGGATCGGGCCTAAACAGGCAGTCAGACATCCCTCTCACAGTCCAGGATTGCTGACTCCCAACCACTTGCCTGCCTGCCTGCCTGATTGCCCCTAACTGCTTCTGACAGCCAGCCTGATCACCCCTTAACCACTCCCCTGCCAGCCTGATCGACACCTAACTGCTCCCCTGCCATCCTGGTCGCCCTCAACTGCCCTACCCTGTTGGCCTGGTCCCCCACAATAGCCCTCCCCTGCTGGCCTGATCGCCCACAATTGCCCTCCCCTGCCAGCCATCTTGTGGCTGTGGGTGCCGCCATCTTTGAGGGCGGGGCAGTCAATTAGCATATTCCCTCCTTATTGGCTCTGGGTGCCACTATCTTTGTGATGGCATGGGGGTCAATTAGCATATTCCCTCTTTATTAGATATGATGATATTCTTTCTCAATTTTTTTTTTTGCTTTTTAATTCCAGTTTCCTCAACTGTAAAATGGGGATACTGTCATTAGAAGATCTCCTCAATTCTTTCCAATCCCCAAAATCTATGACTCACAAATTTGAAATTTGGCTCCTTAGTGGAACTAGGTCAGAAAGTACAGAATGGCCAAGAAATGGTGGTGGGGGGTGGCGAGTGGGGGGTTGGGAAGAGTGATTACATTGAGTGGGAGAGTTCAAATATACTGCAACCGAGAAAAGAAAGGCAATATGTTACCATGGCCACAAGACTTAACAGCAACCTTGCTACCCTAGTTTTTCCTCATTTTATTGCACCAAGGATTTTTAAAATATACATCTATGCTCTATGAAGAGATGCTCAACATCACAACCATGAGCGACATGCACCCCAAACAAGCACAATGAAATACCGTATCACTTCACACTCATTAGACTGGCCACTATCCAAAGAACATAAAATAGTGGGAGGTTTTTTTTAAATTTCTCTTTAAGCTTTACTTAGCAGTAACTGAAAACTTCAAACCTAAGAATTTCTCCTTTAAGGTAGGGGCAGAAGAAGACTTTGGGCACCATTAACTTTGGGATGGTTTATTATGCAGCAATATATACCTGGAACTACCTGGTTGATTGTTTTAAAACAGTCAACCTGCCGAAACTGGTTTGGCTCAGTGGATGGAGCGTCGGCCTGCGGACTGGGGGGTCCCAGGTTCAATTCCGGTCAAGGGCATGTGCCTGGGTTGCGGGCACATCCCCAGTGGGGGATGTGCAGGAGGCGGCTGATAGATGTTTCTCTCTCATCGATGTTTCTGACTCTCTGTCTCTCTCCCTTACTCTCTGTAAAAAATCAATAAAATATATTTAAAAAAATAAATAAAATAAAATAAAAATAAAACAGTCAACCCCAGCTCTGCTCAGTCAGTCTGATCTTTGGGCACAACCCTGACTCCCTTTGGACGCTCCCACGCTCATCTGCAGAGAGAAGAAAACTGGAATTAATGATCTCTCAAGACCCTTATAACTTCAAAGGATCCAAAAGTAAATATTTCCAGAAGCCACTATTTAGACTTGTACATTTTCAAAGATATGTCAAACTGTAGACACGGCTACAGAAAAGCTTATTCCAGAAAAAAAACAAAAAACTCAAAGCAAATTTAATATTTGATTACTGTTACTAAATTAACTCTAATTTTTAGCATACTTATTTTCATAGTTTTTGATCCTTTATTTTGATAATCTTGGTTTTTAATGTATACTGCCTCAATCCTATTTGGAAGTACATGAAATATAAAATATAAAGAAATAATTAAAATATTCCAGTAGCTCTAAAGGAAAACTGCTTCAGGTTAAAACTCCTTTATTATGTCTCCTGGGAGAAGCATTATATAAAGCGAATGCATTATATTAAAGTTTCTGGGAAGAATACAGCTCTCGGAGGGCCCTAATTGACTTGTAGGAAGTGAACTCAGCTTGGAGAAAAACGAAGCATAAAGTTTTTGCTGACCTGACCAAGTTCACACAAAGTTAAACAGCTTCCGTCTTTGCCTTACAGGAAAACTCTGTCATCTATCTGGGTTCTACACTCTAGCTGACTTAATGAATATCTAGGCACCCCCGCCCCGCCCTCCCCCCTCCCACACACACACACAGATACTAACTTCTGTCTAGTCCCCACAAAAAGGACCAAGGCTGTATGTCTCACTTTATCACCAGTCTCTATGCCCAAAATCCAACTCATGGACCAGAGCTCTGCTCCCTACAGACAGGTGGCCCAGGGACTGGCTGCCTCCCTTCCCAAATCTCTTGGCATTACCTGTGAGTCCATGTCTTAGGTATAATTAAAGGTAACTCAGAGGGAAAAACTGACCCCAGAGGGCAGAGTCAAGAAGCATGGAGAATCGTCCAGCCAGTGTTAACTCATGCGTTAAGAGATCCCCAGTTTGATTCCTGCTGAGGGCACATGCCCCAGCTGCAGGCTCCATCCCAAGCAGGGGGTGTGTATGAGGTAGCCAATCAATGTTGATGCATTGCTGTTTCTTTCTCTCTCTCTCTCTCTCTCTCTCTCTCTCTCTCTCTCTCTCTCTCTCTCCCTCTCTCCTCTCCTCTTTCTAAAATCAATAAAAACATAATTTTTTAAAAAAGAACCATCGAGAATCAAGATAGTAGCACTGAGTCCTCATAGGGAATTAGGCTCACGTGCCCTGCTGAGTTTCTAAATTGCTCTGGACCAGTGGCTGCTATGGGCCTCCTGTTTTTCCTCTTTTTGAATAAAAGTGTCTATTATAGCCATTCTATGCCTGCCCCAACACAGTGGGACAATCAGTCTCATCAGTCCACATGAGAAGGCTAATCCCTATTTTGCAAAACTACTGTTTGAAATTCTCTGCTGTTTAGATAGTCCCTTATTCTGTAAAGTCAACTCTGCTACTTTTTAAAACAGCCCCTTATTCTGAAAAAATAGCTCTGCTTTCTAGCCTGCTCGAATAATAAGGAAGATAAACTTAGCTGTCTGACCTTGTAGGCCAGAGACTAGATATGCCCATACTCTCATGCCATGCCAGGTGTATATTTTAATTGGATAGAACTGTGTTGATTTCAAGGCCACCAGCGAGATAACCACTAAGCACACATAGAGCTGGCTCTTAAATAAAAAGGAAAGTTCTGCTTGTAGCTCTGCTTAGAATTTGAATTCATTTTTCTCTTAGCCCACCGGTGAATATTAAAAAAAGTGTAATTCCAAACTCTCTAAGCATTTTTTTTTCTGGTTTTCTGCAACACAGACCCTCAGATTGAGAAGTATGGCACTCCAGGAGATGGATTTGAGAAACCACACCAAGGAGCCTCATTTGCACTTGGACCTCGAGATTGAGACTGAGCCCTAACCGGTTTGGCTCAGTGGATAGAGCGTCGCCCTGCGGACTCAAGGGTCCCAGGTTCAATTCCAGTCAAGGACATGTACCTTGGTTGTGGGCACATACCCAGTAGGGAGTGTGCAGGAGGCAGCTGATTGATGTTTCTCTCTCATCGATGTTTCTAACTCTCTATCCCTCTCCCTTCCTCTCTGTAAAAAATCAATAAAATATATTTTTTTAAAAAAAGATTGAGCCGAAACCGGTTTGGCTCAGTGGATAGAGCGTCGGCCTGCGGACTGAAAGGTCCCAGGTTCGATTCCGGTCAAGGGCATATACCTGGGTTGCGGGCACATCCCCAGTGAGAGGTGTGCAGGAGGCAGCTGATCGATGTTTCTCTCTCATCGATGTTTCTAACTCTCTATCTCTCTCCCTTCCTCTCTGTAAAAAATCAATAAAATATATTTACAAAAAAAAAATAAATAAAAAAAAAATAAAAAAAATAAAAAAAGATTGAGACTGACTTCATAATGAGGTGAAACTTTTATAGGAACTTGGAAGGCATATAGTTTGCATTTGAATAAGCCATTATAGTCAGAGGACAGATTGCTTTAAAACATAAACCCCAATTTCTTTATCCTTTATCCACATGATTCTGACCAGGGTCTTGGGACTCCAACAACCGTTAGCGTGCGGCAGGGTAACGCTGTGTGACAGACATCTGAGGCTAGCTCAGAAAGACACATGCAGCTTCCACCTGCTTCTCTCGGGATGCTCTTCTTCAAGCCCAGCCACCATGCTGTGAGGAAGCCCAAGCTGCCACATGAAAAGGTAATGTGCAGGCATTCAGGCCAACAACCCCAGCTAAGCTCCACCAACGAGACATGTGAGTGAACAAGACTTTAGATCATTCCAGCCTCAGCTGTGAAGCCATCCCCAGCCTTCAGGTCTTCCCAGCTGAGGCCCCAGACAATGCAAACCAGACACAAACCACCTCCCAATTTCTGACATGCAGAATTCATGAGTATAATAAATAGCTGTTGCTTTACATCATTAACTTCGGGGTGGTTTATTATGCGGCGATATATAACTGGAACTACCTGCCTGTATTCCCTGTCACTGTTATAGCTCTTAGGCCATTCTACTGCTTCATGCCTCAACCAGGACTTGGGACTGCAATGTCCTTGGGTCCTGCTCCTTTTCTGTCTTGCTGACCATATCTCACCACCATCACAACGCATGCGTCTGTCCATGAGATCCGGACCCTGTCCCTCCCCTCACCTGCTCTGCTTTGCCATGGTAAACTGCACTGCCTTATGGATGAAACCCAAGATGGTGCAAACATGATGGTGAGTAACATGATTATGACTAGGCAGTAAATGAGGAAAAGGAAATCATAGTCTAATAGTTGATACTTGGCAATGTGGTCTGGTAAGATGAGCCCGAGACTTCTGATTTTTTTTGTTGTTGTTTTTATTTGTCCTGGCATCTCTATCTAGAAAGTTGCATTACATTTCCAGTTTCCTGTTGGTCTAGGACAGTGATGGCAAACCTTTTGAGCTCGGCATGTCAGCATTTTGAAAAACCCTAACTTAACTCTGGTGCCCTGTCTCATATAGAAATTTTTTGATATTTGCAACCATAGTAAAACAAAGATTTATATTTTTGATATTTGTTTTATATATTTAAATGCCATTTAACAAAGAAAAATCAACCAAAAAAATGAGTTCGCGTGTCACCTCTGACACGCGTGTCATAGGTTCGCCATCACTGGTCTAGGACAAGAACCAATGACCAGTGACTGATGCGCTTCTAGCAAATCTCCCACTTCACTTGGCAGAACTCTGAGCCAGATACCATTGCCTCCGACCCCTTCTAGGATTCCCTACGAGGGAGAGGATGCATCCAGCAGCAATACTTTCTCACATTCAAATGTTCTGGTCATCACCTACCACTCCTCCTACACATTCAGTCTCAGTGTCCATTGGGTCTGACATCTCAAGGCTTCAAGCCAGTGGGATGTTCTCCTTCTGCCAAAATGGTATCTGGCACACAGCTCATTTCGCTGCCTCTGTTCCCTGCCTCATTCTGCCAGCCAATGTCATTAACACTCCTCCCACTGCAAAGCCATTTACTACACATATACCAAAATCACTCTCAAAATAACGATGGTAATGCCCGCAAGAAGACCTGGGGTGGGAGGCTGGAGGATTAGATGAAATAACCACTAGACTTACCAGGTTGCCAGCTGATAAGGGATGTGGCAGCACCTCCTTCCCACTGGCGTGAGATCTTGGATGTCTATCCTAGAATCAGATGACAGGCATCTGTGGAGGGCAATGGGGCAACTCAGGCAGTGGGCAGTGAGGCCAGGAAGGAAAAACGGGAATGGACAGATGGTGGCTCCTGCAGCAGAGAAATGACTCTTCTCTCTTTGACATGGTTGGCATACAACTTTTAGCTGAAACTTAGTAAAGATGCGGTTATTTTACCACAGGCCAAGCCCTTGGCCTCCACAAAGTCTTGAATTTTTGTTTGTTTTGCTTTCATTAATGTTTGTTTCCCAGAAACTTCAGAAGAAGGTTAGATGGTGGGGGCTGGGAAGGAGTGGCCGATCCAGGAGCATTTAAGTTCTACATCTAAACGTTGAGATCCTAAAATATTTTCAGCTATAAAAAGGTGTCCCATTTTCAGTATCCCGTTATGTAAATAGTTTTCCGCAGTCAGGAGATTTGCAGAGGTTTAATTTAGCTGAGAAAATTTTCAGTTGCCTCTTCCAGATTTCATAGTGCTACCTTCCATGGTTTTCAGTCTCTAAAATTATAAATTATTGTGGACATCTGCTTCTAGCAAATATAGTCAGAGCTGTCCTGCTGCCACCACCACTTTGCAATCACAAAACTAAAGGAAGGAAAAAAAGAATGAAAAAGAACAACTTGCACAGCTTCCAGGAGACAGGGCCTTTCCCTACGATCACTCCCCACCACCACCTCCTCCCACAGCCCCAGCCTGCCTCCCCCACCAGGTCTCAATCTGTCGTAACTCAACTGCCAAGTATACATAAGAGGAAACATCAGCCCCAATTCTATTTGTTCTTTAATCATTCAAAAGTCACCATGTTTTGTCAGAATAGAAAATGAAAACTCTGTGAACACACCCTGCATTTAAGGACTCTGTACACCTCAACCATTTCAGCCACAACATGCTTAGAATGAGGAGACTCTAGCTCAGCCGTGGGCAAACTATGGCCCGTTTGAAATGAATAAAACTAAAAAAAAAAGACTGTACCCTTTTATGTAATGATGTTTACTTTGAATTTATATTAGTTCACACAAACACTCCATCCATGCTTTTGTTCCGGCCCTCCGGTCCAGTTTAAGAACCCATTGTGGCCCTCGAGTCAAAAAGTTTGCCCACCCCTGCTCTAGCTCGTCCTGGGCTGGCTGGCACCTGGCTCCAGACCTGATGGCCATTAGGTCTCCCTGACTTGGCTTCATCTATAGGCCAGCACTGTCCGCTAGAAATGTAATAAGGACCACAAATGTGAGCTACATATATATTTTTTCAGTAGCTACATTTAAAAAGTAAAAAAAAAAAAAAAAAAAAAAAAAAAAAACCCGCTTGGTGTGGTTCAGTGACACTCTCAGCACTTACAAAAGTCATTTCATTTTCTAACCCCGCCTGAGCTAATGCCTTTATCTCCAACAGCCATTCACTGCCTTCCCAGCAGGCTTCTGGGAGGCCAGCCTGTTCTCCATTCCTCTTCAGGAATTTCGTCCCCTGGAACTCTCTTTCTTATATATATTTTTACTGATTTCAGAGAGGAAGGAAAAAGGAAAGAGAGATAGAAACATCTATGATGAGAGAGAATCATTGATCGGCTGCCTTGTGCATGCCCCCTAGTGGGGATCGAGCCCACAACCCAGACATGTGCCCTTGACCAGAATGGAACTGAGACCCATCAGTCCCCAGGCCGACACTCTATCCACTGAGCCAAACTGGCTAGAGCTAGAACTCTTGTTCAGACTTCCTGTCTACCCAGGTCCCCCTTGCCCAGGCTATCCCAAGAAGTAACAAACACTACCTGTTGTGCCCAGATTTCAAGATTCCCAAGAAACCACATCAGGGGGGCCAATTCGATGCAAAAGCATAAGAATCTGTATTTCAAGTTAACTTGGGCTCCCCATCCACAAGGCTTACCGACACCAAAGCAAACCAAATGGCTGAGCGCGCCAACCGCGTCTCAGGACGGGTTATATAGGGGGGGGTTGGAGTAAGGGGAGGAGAAAGAACTGTGCTCTGCCGCCTGGGTGTGGCTAGCAGAGTAGGACGTAGCCCCTACCCTGGGGCAACCTAGCCCTCGCCCTTTCACTACCCATGTAAGGACTTAATAACTAAATTAAATGGAGTTATAAGGGATGTTCAAGATCAAACATAAAGAAGCCACCGAGGTTCAAAACACCTCACCATATTCTCATCCCTGCTCTTTTCCAAAAAGCCCAGATACCCTCTCTTTCTCTTTTATCCCCAAGAATACAGACCATTAAATCACTCGTGTTCTTCTCTTGTCCAGAGGAGCCACACTTCCATGAAGATGCCTTGATGCAAAGCCCTTCTTTTCAGCCAGAAAGAAGTTTAGGGCAGATCAATAACAGTGAACTAGTAGAACATTGAGTCGGCTCCTCTTCTCAAGTAGGAAACATGCCTCTGGCGAACTTGGAAAGTCTTTGAGAAGATGGAGAGGCAGCCTACAGACCACAACAAAGACCTTGATTTCCATTCAGTCTCTGCTTAGCATTTTGCCCAAAGCTGTGTTTCTCAAGTGTTTGGGATCCCAGGACAAGGGCAAAGTCTCTACAGAAACCTACCTCACCTCTTTCTTCTTAATCACTTTTAGAAACCGGACATTTGGCATTGCTTTCAACCAGACACCAATAAGGTGAGAAGGCTTTTTTAAAAAGTACATACCAAATTGAATTATTATTATTTCAGTCCTTGAATGAAAACACAGGCACTGTCACAATACTAAATATACTATAGAGCTGTGTAAAATAGCCGGCTTAATAGCCATCAGGTATCATCTGGGCACCTCAAAACAAACAAACAAACAAACAACAACAAAACACTCATAACCTGGAGGGAGGGATGGTGAAGTCAGTTGCATCCTACATTGTAAATTAAGATCTTCTGCAAATAAAAACAGATCTTTGGATTTTAAATTAGATATAAAGTGGTTTCTCCACATAAGCCATTCTTATGCAATTAGAAGTTAATGCTGCCTGATCAGATGATTAGACTTGCTAAACAAAACTATCTAGAGTTCTAGACAGATCAGAGCTCTGAACGAGGCCATTCTAGACTCCTGGGTGGAGGTGCCAGCTGCTCCATGGATATGTTCTAGCCTTGGGCGGACTAGTTAATTTCTCTGAAATGTAGCTTCCATATTGAAAATGCTGGTATTACTACCTACCCAGATTTGTTCTGAAGATTAAGAGAGTGTATGTAAAAGTAAACATATAAGGCATTATTATACTAAATTTTTATATTTCTTCATTCATTCTAATGGGATTTGGGAAGGAAAGACAGGTAACCAGGCATGCTGAGTCAGCCATCTTGAACAGAAAGTTTTATTTTTAATATGATTATTAGCAGGTAAGAAAACATTTCCTGTACCAAGAAGACAGCGAATGAGATGGGAGCTACCTATTTGGGGCTCCCCTAAGATGTACATTACCCCTTGGAGGTCAGAGACTTCTGACCCATCTGCTGATTCACCGCTGCTGGCATGGCTCAAAGTGAGCCTTCAAACTTTATCAAGGGACTGACTCCAGACATCTTCCTGGAGAAACAGATCAAAGGAAGATGGAGTGATGGGGAGAGCAAATGGAGGGAGAGGGAGATTATTGACAGCTTATCTTTTTTTAAACATATTTTTATTGATTTCAGAGAGAGGAAGGGAGAGGGAGGGAGAGAAACATCAACGATAAGAGAGAATCCATTGATTGGCTGCCTCCTGCACGTCCCCTACTGGGGATCGAATCCACAAACTGGGCATGTGCCCTAACCAGGAATTGAACCGGGAACCTCTTGGGTCGATGCTCAACCACAGAGCAACACTGGCCAGGCTGAACAGCTTAGCTTAAGGATAAAAGTAGAAAACAAGAAGGATCCGAGCTCCTGAAGAGCCAGCTAAAAAAGTTAATCCAGACAAGAGATGAGGAAAACCTGGACGAGAATTTACTATTCCCTTGATTTTACTTTTTGTGTTAGCCCATGTCTATTTCCCTGGGGAAATGAGCTATTACAAACCTTCAGTTATTGCTGAAATAAATACAACTGAATTTAAAAATTGAAGGCTAGGCTATAAAAAGAATCTTCTAAAATAAAACTACAACAGAAGTCTTTGTTCTCCACAACAACAAAGAGCAGTGAGCTCCTCCAGGAGAGATAGAAGACAAGAAAAGTGTCTGTTGGCATGAAAAAAGGCAGAAGCAGGAAACCAGCATACAGTGTGGGAGAGAGAGAGTGTGCAAATAATCTAGGTTCAAATCCAAACTATCTCACTTCTGAGTTATGTGATCTTGGGCAGGATACAGAAATTCTTCAAGTCTCCCCTTCATCACTGACAAAATAACAACAACAAATAATAATAATAATAATAATAATAACAACAACAACAACATTGTTATGGGCTGAACTGTGTCCCCGCCCCCAAAAATGAATATATTGAGAGCTTAACCCCCAGTTCCTCAAAATATGACTGAATTTGGAGATAGGGTCTTTAAAGAGATAATTCAGGTTAAATGAGGTCATTGGGCCCTAATCCAATAGGACTAGTGTCTTTCTAAGAGAAGGAAGAGACATGGAAATGTTTATGCACAAAAAAAGGCTGTGTGAGGACACAGCAAGAAGGCAGCCATCTGCAACCCAAGGAGCAAGGCCTCAGAAAAAAAACCAATCCTGCAGACACTAGACACCTAAATGGTTGTCTTCCCACTGGTTAGTCTTTTGAAGCAACTGAGCAGCCAAGTGTTTCAATTCTTAGTCACTCAGCCCAGTGCTTTTTATAAAGCCTTTCAGAACAGTTCCCATGGATGACCCATAGATGGCACTCACTGGCCACAATGGAATAGAGTTTCTTAAAAACTACTTACTGGAAATTTTCAAACACCTACGTAGATATTATAATGAGCCCCCAGTACCAATCACCCAATGTCAACAATTAGCAACAAGTGGCAATCTTGTTTACCTATCTATTCACTTACCACACCCACTGGATTATTTAGAATGATATCTCAGATACCATTTCATCTATAAATATTTTTGTATGTACCAATAAAAGGTAAAGGTAAGATAAGTACCTTGACCAGACTACTTATTTCACTTATTTTTGTCTTTGAAATCTCTAAAGTTAAATTCACAAGGAATTTTTTGTAATGAGTTCATTCCGACTGCTCCATTGGGGCTCTTGGTCCTTTGCTTTCTCTTCCTCTCTACACACTGCCCTTCCCTCCTTTGCTTCTCTCACCTCTGCATTTGCATCCATTCTCTGGCCTCACCCATGACCAATTAAAAACCAATTTTGCCTAGGCAATTTAGGGTTTCGTCAGAGTTTTATTACATCAAGTCTGTTCATTATTCACCAGGAGAAGCATTAAGAAGCAGGTGGGGGTGGGGCTGGGGGTAGAAGGAGAGGACATCTGTAATAGTGTCAAAAATCTTTTAAAAAGCAGGTCAATGAAAAAATTGTATTTCAAACTGAAACTATGGATTTTGTTTATGGGAAGTGTTCAGAACCAATGCCACCCCAATAAATTCAATGATAAATATTTTTTTAAAAATACTAATTTTTCATCCTAAGGACTTTACTATGTACTCTCCATAATTACTTGGGTTTTGACTCAATTTCAGGCTCACCACAGCCCTGACCACACCTTCAGGCTAGAGAAGAAGCAGAGGCAGGAAACAGCAGATTTCCAAGAGCAGCAGGCAGTGGGAAGAAACTGGACTTGGGTACTATATGCATCTGAGCCTTAATCGCATCACTTATCGCTATGGCTCCTTGAGCAAGTCACTCAAGCTCTCTGTGCCTCAGTTTCCTCTTTGGCAAAAGGGGAGTAATTGCATCTACTCAAGCTAACAGCAATAGCAGAGATGAAAGGAGGTGAATGTGAACATGCATTTGTATTTACAGTATACATGTGAGGTCAGGCAGCATGGCACAGTGGTTCAGAGCAAATGCACAGGTGTCTGACAGATCTGGATGTGAGTTCTAGCTGTGTGATCCTGGGCAAGTGGCTTTACCTTTCTGATCCTTAGTTTCAACATCTATGAAATAAAGATAAATTACAGAATCAGTTTTGCAAGAATGAAATAGCATGGATGGACTTAGAGGGTATTATGCTAAGTGAAATAAGTTAGACAGAGAAAGACAAATATCATATGATTTCACTTATATGTGGAATATAAACAGCAAAATAAAAGAACAAACAAAATAGAAACAGACTCAGATACAGAGAACAGACTGATGGTTGCCAGAGGGGAGTAGGGGTTGGAGATGACGAGATCAAGAAGTGTAAATTGGCAGTTACACAATAGTCACAGGGATGTAAAGTACAGCATAGGGAATATCTACACTAATAAGAGAAAGATGCAAATTGACCATACATTTGCGATGCCCAGCAGCCAATCAGGGGTGAGTATGCAAATTAGTCCAACAAAGCTGGCGGGTTAATTTGCATACACAGGCCCTGAGAGGCCAGGGGCTAGGTGGGACGCTTGTGTCATCGCCATTGCAATGACTCAGGCATTCCACACAGCCCCAGCTGCTCTGGGCCTCTGGGCAGCGTGGGAAGGCGGAAAGGCAACTGCGGGCCAGAGAGAAGGTGGAAAGGCGGCTCCAGCTGGAACAAAGGCAGTGCCAGCAACCAGGGGAAGGGAAGGCTCATTCTTGCACAAATCTTCGTGTATCAGGCCGCTAGTAGTCAATAATATTGTAATAACTGTACAGTGCCAGATGGCCACTTGCAATATTGAGGAGATCACTTTGTAAAGTATATGGTTATCTAACCACTAAGCTGTACACCTGAAACGAATACAAAATAATGTAAACTGTAATTGAAAAAGTAAAATTTTAAAAAACAATGCATGTCAAGTATTTAGAGTGCTTAAACACATCATAAGCAATTATTCTCTGGCAGGTGTTACTATTCTTTTTTAATTATAAGTTTTTATGGATTTTTAGAGAGAGAGGAAAAGAGATGGAGAGATAGAAACATTGATGAGAGGGAAACATCATCGATTGGCTACCTCCTGCACATCCCTAACTAGGGATCAAGCCTGAAACCTGGGCATGTGCCCTGACCAGGAATCTAACCTGTGACCTCTTGGCTCATAGGTCGATGCTCAACCACTGAATCACTCTGACTGGGTAGCCTATAACTATGTCTTATGGATCTTCATTTCTAAGCTGAAGGATCATAGACGACAAAGGGACACTAGAGAACATTTCCTAAGAGGACCAACGAGAGCTGTTCATTCAAGTTCACATCTGTTTCCTGGATCAAATTCCCCCTAGAGCAGCGGTTCTCAACCTGTGGGTCGCGACCCCTTTGGGGGTCGAACGACCCTTTCACAGGGGTCGCCTAAGACCATCGGAAAACACATATATAATCACTATTGTTTTGTGATTAATCACTATGCTTTAATTATGTTCAATTTGTAACAATGAAAATACATCCTGCATATCAGATATTTACATTACGATTCATAACAGTAGCAAAATTACAGTTATGAAGTAGCAACGAAAATAATTTTATGGTTGGGGGTCACCACAACATGAGGAACTGTATTAAAGGGTCACGGCATTAGGGGGGTTGAGAACCACTGCCCTAGAGCTTCCCTAAACCTCAGCTGGCACCTTGGATCCCGGCCTTCCCCAAATCCTTCAGACCAGGCCTTACCTCCTTAGGGGGATGTGCTAGTCAAACCTGTACTTCTGGACCTAAAACATAGGGAAACTGAACTCGAAGCTGAAGGTCAGGGAACCCACGTTCTTTCCTCCACCTTCTTGTGATCCCATAGACAACCTCAAGCAGCCCTGTCCAGGTGCTGCTTAAAGAAAATGACAATCGCTGATCTGTCACGGATGGTGACAGTATGATGCCAAAAGGCAGTGATTCACTTGATCCCTAATCACACTCACGTAAATGTTGAGCCATCTATCTCCAGGAAGGCTGTCACCTGGCTGGGGCTTTCCCCAGAGCAATCGCCTCTGCACTCTGAAGTGGGAGGGATGTGGGAAGGGCAGATGCTTTAGAATAAGTCTGCTCTCCGTTCTGGAAGAACACCTGTGGGATTTCCTATAAGGAAATGAACACCCTTATGATTTTTATTCTCTCATCTGTCATTTTACAATCAACCTCCTCCTCCTCAGGAGTGATGTTTTATACTGCTGATACTCTTAAAACTGGGATCTTAACAAAGAAGAGCTTGCAAAAATGCATGGCTGCTGCTCAAATCATCGCTGAGGCACTTAGACACCCAGAAAAGATCTCTGTTTGGCTCCTAGAGTTTCTCAGAGCAGTGGGATGAAGGAGGGTTTCTTTACAAATTTCCTCTAAGGCTCCTTATAAACAAACTTACACCAATAATTACAACTGCCTTCTCCTCTTTGTGACAACAGCCAAAACTGTGAACCCCGGCCAAGACCTTTGCCATTCAAACAAAACCTTAATGGGGCCTGTCTAAGTACCGATGAAATGTACAGAGGAATGGGGTCGGGGTGGTGTTACCCTGTTATAAGGAGAAGCCAGAAAGAAAGTCACTGGGATTACTATCTCTCTCCCACCCTCAGAAACAACCATAGGCCAGCATTTCCCAAACCTAGTTGATAAAATGATACAGGATACTAGTAAATTAGCATGCAAATTTGAGGAGATTCCTGTTTTAAGTCAGTTTAAGAAATATTAAATTTAATAAAATTAACCAGGCCATGTTACTACAGGATTATCAGAGCCTTTCACATGTCACTGTGCCTTGTAACACTCCAAGAGGGTAATGGGTGTCCAAAGTGTTTCCCAAGCATGTTCTACTATGACAGCTTTTGTTTATAGATTATGTAAGAAATTGGAAAAAAACTTCCCTAGTTTGACATTTCATTTTTTTACCCCATGCGTTCAAGTGTTACATTATCCCACAAGAGCAAAAATTCGACATCCAAGTATAGGAAAAAGCAAGCCTCTTTAGGTGAAAGAGTTTATGTTCTGTATCTATCGCTTGCTCAGTGGGTGCCTCCCCTGCTGTTGTTCCTTTAAAATGTATCCCCCAGCCCTGGCCAGTGTGGCTCAGTTGGTTGGGCATTGCCCATTACACTGAAAGGTTGCCAGTTCAATTCCCAGTCAGGGCACATGCCAATCGAGCGATCAGTGTTTTCCTCTCACATCGATGTTTCTCTCTCCTTCTCCCTTCCTCTCTGTTTCTCAAAATCAATAGAAATATATTATTAAAAAAGAAAAGAAAATGTACCAGCATATACACACACCATCAGGAACTTGACATCCCTCTCAAACTGCAGTGGCCACTGTAAAGGAGTAGTCTATAACTATGTCTTATGGGTTGAATTGTGCCCCCCACCCCCCTGCCCCACAAAGAAATTCATGTGTTGGAATCCGAACCCCCAGTGCCTTAGAATGTGACCTTATTAGGAGACAGGGTTTTTGCATAGGTAATTACATTAAGATGAGGTCATTTGGGTGGGGCCTAATACCATGACTGGTGTCCTTATGCAAAGGGGAAATCTGCATAGTGAAGACACAAGGAGAAGACAGTCACCCGCAAGCCCAGAGAAGAGGCCTAGGGCAGAGTCTTCCCTCACAGCCCTCAGAAGAAACTGACCCTCCCAACACCTTGATTTTGGACTTCTAGCCTCAGAATTGTGAGACAATACATTTTTGTTATTTGGGCCACCCAGTTTGTGGTATTTTGTTATGGCAGCCCTAACAAATTAATACACCGTCTTTGCAATCTAGCTTTCACATTATTTATTTATTCATCAAATACTTGCTGAGAATGTATTAAGACTGTTCTGGGTGCTAGAGACAAAGTGGTGAACAACTACAAACATTTATCCTGCCACTATAGGTCTTCCAGTCAACTGAGGGACACAGATGTGAAGTCAAATAATCACTTAAAAATATAAAATCACAAACTATGAAAGTAACTAAAAAGAGACAATGAGTATGCAAAGTCATCCACATAGACAGGAGCCTGTCTACTCTGGGGTGTCAAGAAAGCTTCCTTGAGGAAGTGACAGATGAGCTTCAACTTGAAGGATTATCAGGAATCATAAGGTAAAAGGAGGGTATGAAAACAGTGTTCCCATCAGGGAGAGCAACATGTACAAAATAGATTTTACACAAAAATAAATATAAAATGAAAATAAAGATTCTATCTTTCTAATAAAATCATTTTGAAATGTATTGACAAAATTGACAGAAAGCAAAAGAGAAAAAAATCTACCATTATAATGACACATTTTAATACATTTCTCTCAGTAGTTGATAAATCAAGGAGACAAAAATTAGCACAAACATAGAAGATTTGAATAAACAATTAAGACACTTGTTCTAATGAGGACTAATAGACATTCGACATATAGAGAACACTGCAACCAAACATTTCAAAATATACAACCTTTTCAAGCTCACAGGAAACATTAATACTGGGCCAGAAAGCAAGTCCCAAAACATTTTCAATAAACAGTGTCAGACCAAAGTCTCAGTTTAAAAATGTGACTAAGTTAAAAATCAATACCAAAAAGATAACCACCAAAAACCCTGATGTTTTGGAATAAAAAACAAAACATGCATCTAAGTAATTCATAGGTTAAAGAATAAATATCAACAGAATCTATAAAATATTTAGCAATAAATTATAATAAATATACCTCATCTTATAATTTATGAGATGCAGCTAAATAGTACTTAGAGGGAAAAGTATAGCCTTAAATACACAAATTGGCAAGGATGGAAAGGGACTAAGATAAATGAGCCAAATCTCTCTAGATCCATATATGCCCCCTTCTAGATCCATTGGTGGCCCTTTTATTCCTATTCTGTGTCCCAAAAAGCTTACCTTGTAATGACTACATCATTCCAGCTATGTTTCAGCTGGCTTCCAGTTGAGTTTACCCATTGGAAGAATTTACACAATTAGTGATTCCAGCAGACATCAGAGGGTAAGAAGAGAAATCAGGTTATTTATTCTCTGTTCCCTCCTTACGCCATGGTTGTGGCAAAGGCTACATTGCTCTGCCTAAGTTCATAGCTCTCCTTGGCAGCCCCTTTCCCAAGGCTACAGGTCTCACCAGGGGGTCTGAAAGTATTGTACCTTCCCTTTCAACTTCAGTCTGAGGAGTAATAATGGCTTCCTACTGCTGTGAATTCTGGGTACTTCACCTCTTGTTGGTTTCCTTAACCCTGCCACATCTATGTAAATACTCTCTTCATTGAACTAATCCTTTCTGTGAGTTGCCATCTATTTCCTGCCTGGACCCTGGCTAATAGAGCATCCAACTTAAGAAGTTAAAAAAAAAGGGAACAGAATAAACCCAAAGAAAATAGATGGAAGAAAAATAAAGATCAGTAGAAATTAATATAATATAAAATAAACATAGAGACAAAAGTTGATAAACCATTAGCATGATTGAGCAGGGGGGAAAAGCACTCCAGAATAATATTAAGAAGAGAAAGATATAGTTAAATATCATGTAGAGATTTAAAATATACCAAGAGGATATTGTGAACAATTTTATGCTAATAAATTTGAAAACAGGTGAAATGGAAAAATTTCTAGAAAAAAATATAATGCAATTCCAATTAAAACCTCAAAATACATATCCCTATAAATGATATATTTACATTGAACCATCTCACACTGAAATCCAGGAGCCAATTATTAAGTATTAAGGAATTTTGTGAGGTGATTGCTAACTGCTGTTAGCTTGATATCAAGTATAGTGGGAGAATTTACACTACAGAAACCAGTGACTACTACAACCATTAAAAGTCTTATAGAATTTAAGTCACCAGTTAAAAATCTCTCCCCCATCAAGATCTATCAAACATTCAAGATCAACAAACAGATAATTCCAGTCTTGTACAAATTCTTCCAGGGAAGACTCAGTAACATTTTTAATGAGTTTCACATGACCTTGATATTCAAACTGATAAAACATGAGTAAGAAAAATCTCAGGACAATCTCAATCATTACCATAGAAGCAAAAATGGCAAACAAACTACTAGCAAAATAAATCCAGTGATGTATAAATCAGAGAGAGATAACATAAACAAAATGGTTTCTTCCCAGAAATGCAAGGATGGTTTAACATTAGAAAATCCTTTCATGTAATACCCCACCTTAATAAACTTATTGAGAAAAGTTTGTTATTGTCTCAAAAAATAAAAAAAGAACCTTTGAGGAACATCAATAATGTTCATAACTTTAAGAAGAAAAAATCCTAACATCAAGAATAGAAGGCAATGTCTTTAACTTAATAAAGAATAGCCCCCTTCCCCTGCAGAAATAAGAGCAAACGTGGTCACACATTGAAATCCTCTTATAAAATCAGGAACAGCTCCATGGCATCAATCACTTTCACTACTTCTATGCAACATTGTACTGGGGGTTCCAGCTAGCACTTTAAGGCTTGGGAAAGAAATAACATGGATGAAATAACAAAGCTTGTTGCGATATAAATACAGTGTGGGAGAAGGGAGCTGGCGCCACTCGCCAGGAGGAATTTTAAAGCCAACATCTATATCACAACAAACCTTGAAGGCAGGAAGAGAAGAGTTAAGGGGAAGACCTAAGAAGCTAGAAAAACAATTTCCTTCCTTGCTCTTCAGTAATAATTTGACCACCAGGTAAGACCATCACTACCTGGCAATTATTAGTGAGTCCCTAGGATCTCTCCATCCTCCCAGGGACCACAGACCCTGAAGACAATGAGCAGTGAATTCCCATTTCATCAGCCCACTCTGGCCTCCAGTAGCCAGCATGAGCCCAGGGTGAAGCAATCACTTCTTCTCTCCCAGGACACTGAATCCCTATTCACTGCTCATCCCCTATGGCTGGTGGCTCCAGATTCCAGTATCTTCTAGTGAAATTTTAAAAACAACCAAACAAACAAATAAAAATACTTCACCTGGGGCACGTTTTAAATTCTCGTTGCCCAGGCCACACCCTGTACCTATTAAATCAGAGTCTTGGTTATGGCACCAGACACCAGTCTTTTAAAATAACAATAAAACAGACTGTTCCAGTATACAAGCCAGTTGGAGCCTTTCTTCTCAAAGTGTGCCTGTGGACCGGCGACATTGGCATCACTAGGAAGCACGTTGGAGCCGCAGAAGCTCGGACCCCACTCAGGCCTACTGAATCAGAATTTGCGTTTCAACGAGATTTGTATGCCCATTCAAGACTGAAAAGATTAACCTTAGAGAAATGGACCCTGGTAGAAATCCATGTGGAGGCACCAAGGAACAGATTCTCCTGGGAAGCCAGGTTGAGCTGGGTGCCCATCGCCAGCGCTAATATCAGCAGAAAGCCTCCCTGTTGCCATCCATCTTTCCCACCGCTGCCAAAGCGATCTTTCCTAAACTCTAATCTTGTACTGCTCGCCTATGCGATTGAGATACAAAGTCAAGGCCAAACCCCTGATCATGAGGTCCACTCACCACCCCTCTCGCCAGCCCCTACATTCTGTCCCCTTCCTGTCTGCCCAAACGCCTACACACCTCCTCCCTGCGTCCACATACCCTGGACACTCATGCCTCTGCTAATTCTGCTCCTCCTGCCTGAAATTCTCCTCACTCTCGGTTAACACTGGTGAGGCTGTTAACCTCATCCTCTTCTCTGCCTAAAGAACTCCTTTCCCTACTTCAAACTCAGCTTAATTGTCTCTTCTCCAAAATCAGGCATTTTCTCCTCCAGTTTCCCACAATTCTCCTACATCGGTTTGAATATAAGCATGATGATGGAGTGGGAATTACTTGTTCACATGTTTGTCTTGCTCACAGTTATGTGCTCTGAAGGGCAGGGACCATGGCCTCTCACATCCACTCTGTAGCTAAAGGAATCATGAATTTTGAAAGGACCATTGGCTAGGGGTCTAATTGGGTCTCTATCCCTCCCCACAGTTCCACCACCCACTCATGGGGTTTCCCCTTTAAGACTCCCAATTAAGTAACCGTACGCAGCAAACATTTAGTAAATGCTGCCTTGGGAATACAAAGATGAGGACCTATACACGCCTTTTCAGAAATTTATCTCTGCGACACTAGATGAGTCCACCCTCCATTCCCACCCAGCAAATGCTTTAAAACTCATAACCCAGTGGGAAGGTAGGGTGATAGCACTCTACATTTCCAGCAAAGGGATCAAGGGTAAAGAACTAGATTAAAACATTTATAAACTGGGTGATATTCTGAATATGGTTGATTTTCATTATCCACAGCAGTTACGTTGTATACACTTATCACAAACACTGAATTAGTGAGTACTGACTCATTGCTTCTAGGGAAAACACAAGGTTAGATCCCTGAGCCACTGATCACATCTTCATCACCTGATCAATACAGAACCTTGCTTTATGTGTGTTTCTGTTTAAAGACACCGTATTTAATACGTATTGTTGATTACACTGAACCTATAGCCAATAGCACTGTATCTCATGCCTGAATGGTGCCTATCTAACACATGCATTTTCTTTTTAAGGCCCATCACAGTGTTGTTCTGCACTTAGGAACACTAGACAGCACTTCAGCACTGCTCTTCCGGGCCATTTTAAAAGTGGAGTCACCAACAAAGTGCAAAAATCATGGTGCTAAGCAAACTATGAAAGGGGACAGCATGAGAACTGACGCAAGAAGGCAAGGCATCGCTTTGTTCAGAGGGAATGTGCATGTCGGGCAAAGTCAAATTTTTCACCATTCTGCACGTGTCCTCAGATGACTGCAAGAGCACCATGAGTATGGACTTGGGGTTACAAATGAATTTTAGCAAGGAGGCAGAATCTGCCAATAGTGAGGATTGACTGTATCTAACAAGTAGTAGGACAGGAGCACCAACAAATCAGAAGAGATGCAAACCACATTATTTAAGGCTCTGGGGGCTCCAGATGTACCAGGAAAGAATACTTTGATTGTTGAGTGCTGGGTCCATGGGAGCCCAAGGGAGAGAGCTGGGCAGCCAGGGTAGCATGGGGACAACAGGCACGTACCAACCCATTTTGGAAGAACTGCAGTATCTTATTAATTCAATTGGCTCTACTGGCCCTTGCTAATGTCAAAACAGTTCCTGGCTGAGAAATCCCAAATTTTCCCATTATTTTCTAAGTCTGTTTGATCTATTTATGTTGGAAATCTTATTAGATTTACTTCAGACCAAAAAAAAATTTTTTAATTGTATCTTAAGAAAGGGAAAATCTGACAATTTTAATAGCAACGTGTTGGCTATTGGCAAACATTACATTTCAAGTGGCACCACCCTCAGTCTTTGTGGATTGGAGCTGAGCCTGCTCCGCAAGAAATTTTGGTGCTGTCCAAGTTTGCAAAATGCTAGTTCATAATAGTATCACACGAGTGCATAGAGAAGAGGAATTCATCAGGAGGCTTTAGTGATATGATGACTGGGTTAGAAGGAGTCATAGACTGGGCCTGGCTCAATGCTCTTTTTATATTATTGTGGGGCGAGGGGGAGACATCAATGTGAGAAAGAAACATTGGTTGGTTGCCCCCTGTATGCACCCTCAACCTGGGCATGTGCTCTGACTAGGAATTGAACCAGCAACCTTTCAGTGCATGGGATGACAATGAACCAACTAAACCACACCAGCCAGGGCCTGGCTCAGTGCTCTTAAGGTACCATCTGTCTTGAGCAGTGCTTCACAAATGTAAGGTGCATACCTGAGAATCCTCTTAAAGGCCACACACTGATTCAGAAGGTCTGGAATGGGGTCCAACACTCTTACATTCCTCACAAGCTCCCAGGGGATGCTGACGGACCACACTGTGACTATTGAGGTCTAGCTTGGAGCAGTGGTTATCAGCCACACCTGAGCATGCATCAGAATCACAGAGTCTATGGTCCTAGCTGGTTTGGCTCAGTGGATAGAGCATCGGCCCATGGGCTAAATGGTCCTGGGTTCGATTCTGGTCAAGGGCACATACCTCGGTTGCAGGAGTTGCAGGCTTGATCCCGTGCAGGAGGCAACCAATCAATGTGTCTGTCTCACATCGATGTTTCTCTCTCTCTTTCTTTCTTTTCCACTCTCTCTCTAAAAAAATAAAAATAAAATTATTTTAAGAATCACAGAATCTGTTAGAGCACCAATTGCTACTCTCCTCACCCCCAGAGTTTCAGATTCAGTAGCCCTAGGTTAGGGTCTGCAAATTTGCCTCTTTCACAAATTCCCAAGTGACAATAATGCTAGTCTGACAGTCACACTTTACAGCCTAAGTGCCCATCAGTAGATGAGTGGATAAAAAAAGCTATAATACATTTATGCAATGGAATACTATGAAGCTGTAAAAAGAAGGAAGAAGAAACTATTGCCCTTTGAGACAACATGGAAGGACCTAGAGATTATTATGCTAAGCAAAATAAGCCAGTCAGAGAAAGACAAGTATCACATAATCTCACTTATATGTGGAATCTAATGAACAAAATAAACTGACAAACAAAATAGATCTAGAGACATGGAAGCATGCAACAGACTAACAAATCTAAGCGGGAGTTGGGGGAGTGGGAAAAGATTAACCAAAGAACTTATATGTATACTAGTAACCCAGTGCATGGATTCGTACACATTGCAAGGAAATTAATTAGAAGGTGGCCAGTGGGGTGGGACTGGGCGAGATGGGCCAGACACACCCTGGAGCCAACCTCCCTCGGTCCCTCCCTGGTGTCTGGAGAGTGAGCGGGGGTCCCTCGGCAGGTGGGTTCCCTTGGCCTGGCCTGCAGGGATAAGGCCGAAACCGGCTCTCCAACATCCCCACCTCGAGGGGTCCCAGAGTGCAAGAGGGCACTCTGCAAAGTTACTGTTGTACAGGGTGTGGAATGTAAACACAAGTGTACAGTAAACCAGATTCGGGCCAACAGTGCCCCAGCAACAACATAACCCACTGCCAAAGGTGGAATCGTGAGGCCCCGCGAGGAATCGGGCTCCCTCCTCCCTGGTTTTGGGGTGCGTCACCCAAGAACTGCCACTGCCAAATCATTGCAGCTCAGCAGTTCCTGCATTAAGCATCTGCCCCCTGGTGGCCAGTGCGCATCATAGCAACCGGTTGGACGGTAGGAGGGACACTTAGCATATTAGCCTTTTATATATATAGATATGCATAACCCATGGACACAGACAATAATGTGGTGAAGGCCTGGGGAGGAGGTGGGAGCGGGGGAGAGGGGGTCAATGTGGGGTTAAAAGGGGATATGTATTCGTTCAACAATAAAGATAAATGTTTTTAAAAAGCAGTTTGCCTGGCCAGTATGACTCAGTGGTTGAGTGTCAGTCTATGCATTAGGAGGTCACCAGTTCAATTCCTGGTTAGGGCACATGCCCAAGTTTTGGGCTCAATGCCCCTCCCCAGGAGGAAGCAGGCAGGAAGCAGCCAATCGATGTTGATGTTTCTCTCTGCTTCTCTCTCACTGATGTTTCTATCTTTCTCTCCCTCTCCCTTCCTGCCTCTCTAAAAATCAATAAAAACCTGGGTGTTTTTTTAAAAAAAACAGCTGATTAATAAATATATTATATTTTACCTGGGGGGAAAGACAGACTGGTCTAGACTAAGCAAGTTAGACTCTTAGAAACTTGTTTCCTGCAACTTATTTATAGATATAATGCTAGCTTTTCATCATGTTGGCAAAGAACTTAAGATTCTCATAAAAGATATTACTCCAGTGTTGAAGTTCTCAAGATCAGGGGCCATATCTTATATTAATTTGATATAATATGAATATAATAAGGGCAAAGTAAGATAATTTGGATTTATGGGAATTGAATAATGAATTTTATTATCTGATGGAACCTTTTACCCTTTCAAGTGCTTTCTGTCTCAAATGGCACAAAACCAATTACCAGCTGCCAACTTTTACTCTCAATTTATTTTTTATAATTTTCAAATTACGATTTTTACAAATTCCTTTTATCTTTCCCTTTTTGCAAATGAAAAGCCCAAAAAAGAAAGCAACTGGGGTGTAGGAGGATGTGGCTCCTTCACTTCCCTATGCCTAAAACAGGGTCTGTCAAAATGTAAGTACTCAATAAATATTTGAGGAAGAGGAAGGAAGGAAGGAAGGAAGGAAGGAAGGAAGGAAGGAAGGAAGGAAGGAAGGAAGGAAGGAAGGAAGGAAGGAAACGTATCCTGAGTTCAATGTGCAGTTTGCTATTGGCTTGTCTTCAAAATGACTAAACTAAAGACACTTCTGAAGGTAGAATGTTAAGTTTACTTATAGTTGGGTCTTCATTCCAGATGAAGTCCTTCTGGCAATAAAAATTATTTCTTGATAATAATTATTATAATACATTTTTAAAAGCCAGTGTGTTACTTAGCTTGTACAAAGCAGTTGGCAACTAGGTCACTGGGGAGGGTATAACTATGGTCTATTCATCAAGTGAGGAAAGCACTGTCTGTCCTCTAACCAAGTTGATTGATCAGCCAATTGCTGTGTCTTGTACAATGATGGAGGCTACCAACCAGATACAGTCATGGTCTGGGTACTCAGCTAAGCAATTAAGGCCATTCATTTATTCACAGCAAGTCAACTGTACCTTCACTGAGATATTTCAAGAAGTGGTGAGGCCTGGCTGCTTCCCCGGGTGATGAGACCTGTCTTTGCAAACTTTTGCCAGGGGCTTACTAGGTGCTGGCAATTTGTGAGAGTCAAGCGATGGGGGAGATTAAAGGAGAGTGAGGTGTAGTCTATACCTAAAGTAGTCCCCAATTCATCTGGAGAGAAGAGAAGGTGAACAAGTGACTTTATGTTATAATAGATGTGTGTACATGGCCATGAAACAGAGAAAGTAGTGATAATCTAACTTGGGGAAGTCATGAAAGAGTGACATTTACACTGGCTCTTAAAGGATATGTAGAAATGAAGAGCAAAAGGCAGCACAGTACATTCTAGAGAGAGAACAGCATGTGCAGAGGTATTGTGAATTGCACCATAAAACACAAACAAACATTATTAGAGCAATGGGGGTGGGGAGAGTGTTGACCTGTGGTGTTTCAGCTTTGAGCACATGTCACCTGGGTCCACCCAGGCCAAATAGCTATTTAGAACAATACCTGTAGGCATTGTTTAATTCAGTGCTTAATGACAGCAGCGATTAGTTAAGAATGACTGAACTCAAACTATGGAATGGGAACCATGTAGAGATACTACACAGCTCCAGTAACATGAACAACAAATCAACTGACAAAGGCCTGGTATTCATTTCAAATTTCTCATTATAAAGGAAATAGTTAAAGTCCTTAGTCACCGGGACTCCGTTCCTTTAGAATTTTTTCCTTTCATTGATCAAGATCTGTTGACCCACTTTTCTGAGTCCCGTGCTCTTTCCATCCCAATACAATCGGCACTGTTTTCTTGGATCAAAACCTGTACTTTCAGCGGCTGCCTCTGCATATACTCAAGACAGTATTTTTGCCATGAAGAATTCTTCAGCTCACTATGTGAATTACTGGCCCACAAATGGCTTCTGTCTTTGGTGACAGGGTCCTGCAGCTTTTTCACCTTCTATCTTTTATCTGAACATTTTATATCCAGAAGAGCTAACTGTGTGTTCTTAGGAATGAACAACCACTGGTGGTGGCAAGAGGAGAGAAGCATGGTATACCCCGTCTCTTTTGGTGGTAAGAGTAGCTTCCTGAATGGATTTGAGTTGAAAATGGTTTCCCCAGTGTGGTAGAGTTTCCCAATGAATTTGTGGTTTCACTTATTGAACCATATTTATGGAGCATCTACTATGTGCCAGGCACTATCCCAGGTAATGGGGTGCAGTGGTAAGCCAAATAGACAAAAATCTTCATCAATCTGTGTTCCATCATGCCCCGGTATAATTCTGCAGGAGTGTAAGCTCCCACCTTTAAATCATTCCACCATGATTACCATGTAGTCTATACAGAGACATGGAGACGTATAAGAGTAGAATGCTTTCAAAAAGCTGTGGAAAGTATTGTCCTAACTGGTTTGGCTCAGTGGATAGAGCATCGGCCTGCGGACTGAAGGGTCCCAGGTTCGATTCCGGTCAAGGGCATGTACCTTGGTTGTGGGCACATTCCCAGTAGGAGGTGTGCAGGAGGCAGCTGATCGATGTTTCTAACTCTCTATCCCTCTCCCTTCCTCTCTGTAAAAAATCAATAAAATATATATTTTTTAAAAACCTGTGGAAAATCATGTCTGTCATTTACGTACTCTCCACACCTAACACGAGTGTATGTATTTATTCATTATTTTATTCAATAAACATTTACTGAGCATCTACTATTTACCAATGACTTGTATTCGAGAACAATTCTCCTCAAACTTTAACAGATATATGAATCACTTGGAGATCTTGTTAGAATGCAGCTTCTGATTTCATAGGCGGGGGTGTGAGGACTTGGGTTCTACATTTCTAACAGGTTCCCTTGTGACCAATGCTGCTGGTCCATGGACCATACATTAGCACCATCACTTACACTCTGGTGGAAGACAGAGATAAAGTGGCAATTAGAGAATAGTGAATTAATATATAGAAAACAGCAGGAGAACAGAAGGGGGGCCCAAGTAAGAAATGACAATGAGGAGAATGTGATGAGATTGGTCTTTAAAAATATAACTCCGAATGCAGTATGAAGGGGAGCTGGGAGGAAGTGGGGAGAGACTGAAGACAAACTAATAATAATGACAACTCTAAGGCTACTGTTTACTGAGTACTTACATCAGGCTGAGCATTGTGCAGAGTGCTTTATGGGCTTATCTCACTGAATCCGCGCATAGCCCTGAAATAGGTACTTGTGGTCGGCAGAAAAATGTCCCCCAAAGATGTGCATGTCCTGATCCATAGAACCTGTGACTATGGCAAAGGGGTATTAAGGTTGCAGATGAAATTAAGGTTGCTGACCACCTTTCAGAAAGGGAGAATAGCCTGGGTTACCCAGTTGGGCCTAATGACCAGGGTCCTTAAAGCAGAAGAAGGAAACGAAAGAAAAGTCAGTGATGCCAGGTGAGATGACTCAACCAGCCATTGCTGCTTTAAAGATGGAAGGGGGCCAGGAACTAAGGAATGCAGGCAGACTGTTAAGCTGAACTATGGTAGTTCCTCCTGAGGAATAATATTCTCAATAGGATTATTGTGCTCCTCCTTCAAGAGTAGGAAATGCTGAGCAGGATGGGGAGATGGAAAAACAGCATGTGAGAGAGCTTGTCAAACAGGGTCAGTCTCTACCTTTCAAAAGAGGACTTAATCTCTTGTCTGAGAATTATTACTGAATTGGCACTTTTCTTCAGTGTTTTGAACTTCCTTCAAAATCAACTTATAAAACAACTGTTTATCAAACATTCTTAATTTCTTCTTCAAGCCACATTACAATATGAAGATTTGAGGACCCTCCTTTTTTTTTGAGAGAGAAAGACGTTATTTAAAAGTCAGAAGAGAGCCCTAGCCGGTTTGGCTTGGTGGATAGAATGTCAGCCTGCGGAATGAAGGGTCCGGTGGATAGAGCATCAGCCTGCGGACTGATTGCGGGCACATCCCCAGTGGGGGGTGTGCAGGAGGCAGCTGATCGATGTTTCTAACTCTCTATCTCTCTCCCTTCCTCTCTGTAAAAAATCAATAAAATATATTTTTAAAAATAAGATAAAATAAAATAAATAAAAGTCAGAAGAGAACATCCTATTGGCTAATATGACTAAAACACTCATAGCCTTTGGAATTGCAGTGACCTTGGTTTCAAATGCTGGTCCTGCTGTGTGATCTTAGACAAATTATTTAACCTCTCTGAGCCTTCTTTCCTCACTCATAAAATGCGGATTTAAATCCTACCTCCTGGGATTATTGTGAGGAATAAATGAGACATATATATAAAGTGCCTAGAATATGAAAGGCATTTAATCAACATTTCCTTTAAACTTTTAAAATCAGAAAAACCTATGGTGAAAAAGAAAGGAAAAAAATTCTACCTATAATATATCATTACCTATAATGGGAAGTCACTTTGACATAGTACATTTTTAAAAATATATTTTTATTGATTTCAGAGAGGAAGGGAGAGAGAGATAGAAACATCAATGATGAGAGAGAATCATTGATCAGCTGCCTCCTGGACACCCCCCACAGGGATCGAGCCTGCAACCCAGGCATGGGTCCTTGACTGGAATAGAACCTGGGACCTTTCAGTCCACAGGCCAATGCTCTATCCACCAAGCCAAACCAGCCAGGGCTTACATAGTACATTTTTATTACCTGTAAGAAAGATGTGGCTCAGTCTTGACAACTACTTTCCAAGTACAATGGAGACCTTTGTCCTCCACCACATAGCTCGGCTAATTTATTATGCAGGTTCTCATTCTGGGCTCCCAAACTCTGCAGGCCTGCTAGAGTGAGTGACAGCTGTACTCAAACCAGGAGTGCTGAGATCAAATCTCCACTGTCCTTCTAGGGCAGTGGTCGGCAAACTCATTAGTCAACAGAGCCAAATACCACAGTACAACGATTGAAATTTCTTTTGAGAGCCAAAGTTTTTAAACTTAAACTATATAGGTAGATACATTGTTATTAACTTAATTAGGGTACTCCTAAGGCTTAGGAAGAGCCACACTCAAGGGGCCAAAGAGCCGCATGTGGCTCGCGAGCCACAGTTTGCCGACCACGGGTCTAGGGTCACTCAACCCAATCAGTTCCTCAACAAGCATAACCCAGGTAAAATAACCCACCATGAGGTACAATCTTAAACCACAGTTGTAGTCAAAGCAATCAAGCTCAGCAGGAAACATAAAATGGAAGAATCAAATGTTTTCCTACCTTCACTAGCTCTTCTCCCCCTACCCCCTCTACTTACAAGCTACACTCTTCTCTCAGAAAGACACGCCTTTCACATCCTTTATTCAAGTCTCTCTGTTCAAGTTTCACCTATTCAAAGAGACCTCCCAGCCCTGGCTGGTTTTGCTCAGACTGAAGGGTCCCGTATTCAATTCCAGTCAAGGGCACAGGTTGTGGGCTCGATCCCCAGTGGGACGTAGCCAATCAATGATTCTGATGTTTCTATCTATCTCTCCCTCTCCTTTCCTCTCTGAAATCAATAAAAATATACCTTAAAAAACAAACAAAAAAACAACAACACAAAATAAAGAGACCTCCCCGATATCTTCTCTAAAGCATCTGTTTTTTCCTCTTTACCTTAAGTTTTTCATAGAACTTATTGCTATCAGAAGTTCTATCATAGGTTTATGTGTTTGGGGTATTGTCTGCTTCTATTATTCTTACATAAGCTCTAGGAAGACAGAGGCTTTGTTTTGTTATGTTGTTATAAATATCACTCACTATTGTATCCTTGGCACTTAAAACTTGTCTGGGCACATAGCAGATGCTGAATGAATATTTCAAACGTCAAAAAATCAGTTGTCTAAGACAATACATGTTATGTACAGGGTGAGTACATGAAACACAGAGTTTATTCTTGTATTATTTTCCATATGAATAACTGTAAACATACTTTTGCTCCACCCTATATTTTATTTTTTAAATCAGGCCCCCCCAGATTTTATGAGTTAATCACTATTATCATCCCCATTTTACAGGTGAGAAAACTAAGGTTTTACAAGCTCAAGGAGCTGACCCGGAGACACACAGGTTGCGTGAAGTGAAATCAGGAGTCAAATCTCCCTCCACCTGTGCCCTTATTTCCTAAAGCACATCCTGCTCTGGAGAGCTGGAAAGTGGGCAGGTGATTAGAATAATGAGCTTTTAACGTCGATTCCAAATCTGCAGCAATGGGAAAACACTCAGAAGACTTATACTATGCTAAGTCAAAAAAGTAAAGCATTTTAAGTATTAAGAATTGCCAGCCCTCACTTTGGCCTCACTAGGAAGTGTAACTCAAATAGAGGGCTACGGAGCAAACATGAACTAAAAGGGGCCGTATGCTTTTACCTCGGCTACTGGAGATTGACTTTACACAGGCCCATTTGGGAACTCAAGAAACTTCCTCTGCTCCAAACCACCTGTTCTGTTTATGTCCAAAAGGTACACCCTGTAGATTTATCCCTCAGGAACATGAGTCTATATTGAGAACAGAGGGAGTGGAGAGCAAACAAGTTGATATAAATTTAAGAAGCCAGTGGCTGGGACCATACAGAGGCAGGTGGTCATGTGAGGCAGGAACTCCAAGATATGGGTAGGTTTGCTCAGAAGTGACCCAGGTTTTCAGAGAATAAGGGAAGATCACTCACACACACACACACACACACACACACACACACACACACACAGCCAATCCCTCTCTTTTCTTTTCTGAGCACATCATGCCCACACCATGTTAGGTGATTAGTTTATCCGATTTCACTTGCCTCACTCTGAAATACTTTCCAAAAGTAAATATCTCTGTGTCACCAACACCACCAACCACCATGCCCAGTAAAGTTCAAATTCCAATAAATAGTTTTTAAATAAATTCATAATAGAAAATGAAATTATGTGTTACTAATTTAAATACCAACATAATAGTTTTTTAAATTGTCATTATTTTAAACTTGTGGCTCACACATACCTTTTAGCAGAGATATGGTAGAATGCTTAAAAGGACGGGTTTTATATTCAGGAAATCCTGGGTTTAACTCTGGCTCCTAATATTCTGTGTCCAGAGAACGTCCATTAACCTCCAAACTCTTCTCTTTTTCGTCTGCTCATTGTACGCAGATAACAGCTACCTTCCTGCGGGGAGAGGTCATCCAGAGGGCGTGACCTCTAGTTGACCTGAGAGCTCCATCCAGACCATGGGAGACTCCTCACCCCCTTACTCCTTGGAATATACATTCTGCCTACCAGTCCCACGGTGGGAGCTATTGTCAAGGACGCAGCCTTGAGAGAGCAATGTGAGATTGAGACCATCTGGACCAGGGGTCCTCAAACTATGGCCTGCGGGCCACATGCAAATACAAATATTGTAGTTGTTCCCGTTTTGTTTTTTTACTTCAAAATAAGATATGTGCAGTGTGCATAGGAATTTGTTCATAGTTTTTTTTTAAACTATAGTCCGGCCCTCCAACGGTCTGAGGGACAGTGAACTGGCCCCCTGTTTAAAAAGTTTGAGGATCCCTGAATTCTGGACGGTATATGTGACTAAACCCCGTTCAGGCCTCTCTATCAACTTCTAAGACTCTGGTGCAAGGAATGGAGACCTACTGGTCTTGCAGTGGCCTGAGCAAGCTCATAGGGAAGCTCCCCTGCTGGTTACCCCTGCCGCCCACCAATCTGAAGGGGTCATCAGCCTCTTTCTTGATTTCTCCCTGCCCTTCGTGGGGCAGTTTCAGATTTCACCGGGGAAATTCCAGAGCTTGCAAACACCGTCCTTTTCAGGTTTGTTGTGAGAATGGTGTAAAGCTCTTGTCACAGGGTCTGACAACAGGAAGTTTTCAGAAAATGCTACGTATTACCCTTATGTTCCCGAGCTCAAGGAGTTCATCACTTGGGATGTTCTGTTCAAGAACGAGGTGTGTTGGTTGTTAGGTAGTTTTATTTAGAAGGGAGACGGGATTCACAGCCAAAGCTCTGTCTCCCTGGAGGGAGGCTTAGCCATTGCTCATTATCCAATACTATTTGGTTAATTACATGTTGATTTCTTCTTTACAGTTGTTAAACTTACCTGGTTGAGTTCCCATCAAGCTATTCAGTAACAGCTGCACCTGCAAAATACTGTGCTACATTTTAACATTTAGCAAGAATAGCATTTAAAAGAAAAAAAAAGATGGCATTTAATAGGGGCCATGAGGAACTTGAGGCTCATGTCCTACCTAACATTTAGAATGTGTTTTTACTTAATTGTCTGAGGATAGCCTCAGACAATTAGTCTTGTTGGAGGTCTGGTAAATAATTGGCTCACCAACATCTGAGCTTAAAAGGGTTGAAAGAAAAAAAATATAATAACTATGTAAGAATTGAATACTTTACCATGTCAAAAATATCATCAACAAAATGTAAACAAATAACAAACTAGGAAAAATATTTGCAATACATAAAATAAAAAGTTAATATTTAAAGAGATCAAACAATCAATATGAAAAATACTTAAACCCTATTAAAAAAAAGGTAAATAGTATTAACAAACAATTAATCAAAGGAGAAATTGAAATGGCTGAGAAACCAGAAATTTAAAATAAAGCTTTTATACTTGCCAATAATTAAAGGAATACCTAATAAAACAATAGAATACTAATTTTTGGTATATCAAATTAGAGAGAGAGAGAGGGAGAGAGGAAAGAAGGGAAGGGAAGGGAAGGGAGAAATACTAAGATGTGGAAATTATATGCTTTCAACTGGGATTTTAAACATGGTCAGTGGTGATAAAAATTGAAAAAAGTTTTTTAAAAACAATTTGGCAATATTATAAAGAGCATTTAAACAATTCACTCTTGATTTAGTAGTTGCTGTTCTAAAATCTATCCTAAGAAAATAATCCAAAATTATATAAGATTTATAACATTATTCATTTCAGTGTAATTCAAAATAGGAAAAAGCAAAAAATATATACATGTTAAATACTACTAGGTGGCATCCCTTGGCCTGGCCTGTGGGAACCAGGGCAAAACCAGCTCTCCGACATCCCCCAGGGGTTCCGGATTGTGACAGGGCGCAGGCCAGGTCAAGGGACCGCACTGGTGCAGATCAGGGCCAGGAAGGGACTGCAGGAGGGCTCCAGGCGTGTCCGACCCATCTTGCCCAGTCCCCATCGGCCAGACCCCAGCAGCAAGCTAACCTACTGGTTGAAGCATCTGCCCCCTGGTGGTCAGTGTGTGTCATAGTGGCTGGTCGAACAGTCAACCAATCAGTTGGACACTTAGCATATTAAGCTTTTATTATATAGGATAAGAAAAGCAGTTGTTAACATAATTTTTAAAATATAGGATGTCCCAAAAAATGTATACACATACATTTTTTGATAGCTCAAGTGATGTTGCTTTTCAAATTAAACCCATTGGAATGAATAATTATTCAAAGTGTGTATACATTTTGGGGGGGCACCCGGTATATATAATATCTTAAGCAAATATCCAGAAAAAGAAAGTAGAAATACAAAAAAATTGTATGATTTTTGGAATTTGGGACATTTTCATAGAACTTTGTGCTTCTAATCATGAACAAATGAATATGCATGTATATATTTCATTGATCCTAAGATATCCATTTCTACATTTTGAAATTTGGATCTACCTAAAATCAATGAGGACTTAAGGGAAATACTATTCATTTATGATATTGTTATCATATTATTTTCTTTATAGTTTATTGTTTTTATAAATCCATAATGAGTGGATTTTACTGTTCTAATTATATTTATTTTATTTTTTTATTAAAAATTTTTAATGTTAACATTATTGCAGGTGTCCCCCCACCTCCCCTCCCTTGGCCTTCACCAAACTATTGTCTGTGTCCATGGGGCATGCATATATATTTTTTATTTTATTTATTTTTTATTTTTTAGCTAATCCCTTCACTTTCTTTATTCAGTCACTCCCACCCTACCCTCCAAATCAGGATCTCTGGGACCAGTGTCCAGGATTCAGATTTTTGTTGTTGTGGCTAACCAGCATCACAGGTGATTCTTTCAGAACAACCCTAAGCCCTAACCTACCTGTCTTACAGAAAACCGGAGAAGAACCAAGCAACGCTTAGAGAGTTGGAGTTACACTTATTATTATTATTATTATTATTATTATTACGCGTGGGCCCAGAGGAAAATGTCTCTCAAATTCTGGGCGAAGTCACACAGGAAGTTTCCTGTATTTATACCATTTTACCCTCTTTGTCTCCCAAATATGGGGTTTTCCGGTCCCCTTTGCAAGTTCTTAAAGATCCCCGATGGGGCTTTGAGACCTCGACCAAAGGCTTGGCCTGGTGCCAGCACTGATAACTTCGTCTGGGAAGGTTTAATTGCCTCTTTGAAATGGGACTTGTCTTATTTTCCTTATTATTTAAGCAAGCAAGCATTTACAGAAGCCAGAAATAGCAGGGTTAAAATTTCAAACAGTAGGGGTTTTTGTTGTTGTTGTTGTTTTTAAAATATATTTTATTGATTTTTTTACAGAGAGGAGGGGAGAGGGATAGAGAGTTAGAAACATCGATCAGCTGCCTCCTGCACACTTCCTACTGGGGATGTGCCCTCAACTAAGGTACATACCCTTGACCAGAATCGAACCTGGGACCCTTCAGTCCACAGGCTGATGCTCCATCCACTGAGCCAAACCGGTTAGGGCTCAAACAGCAGTTTTTATATAAGAGGGATGCTTCATCTTCTGTTCCCTCGTTCCCCTGTTGTCCAAGTTATAAGTTGTATGTTTGGTTGGTTAGTTAGTTTTATGGGGAATACATTCTCTATAGTCTACATTTGTCTTGATGCTAAGAATGGGCCTAGAGACATCTGGAATTCTAACAATGTAACCATTGAAGCCATGGATCAAGTTGTAGAAGGTAGGAGTTCATCTGGCTGTTTTTTATAGGATGTGGGTTGTTTTGATGATGGACTGTCTCAAAATGAGAGTAAGTTCAGAATATACATTGTACTGTGAAGAAAAGGCTCAGTCATGTAATAATTGGGGAGACTATGCCACATCAATAAGAGAGAGGAACATCGAATTGTTGCCTCCTGTATGTGCCCAACTGGGGATTGAACCCACAACCTAGGCATGTGCCCTGACTGGGAATCATACCTGTGACCTTTGGGTGCATGGGACAATGTTCCAACCAACTGAGCCACATGGGCTAGGGCAAGTATGCCACTTTGATAGAGAAAAAATATATACATGAAAATGGTCACTATATGAAAATAATGGTACAGTTCACAATGAAGATCCAGTTATCATTCATTTTTATACGGCAAATATTATAGCATGTAAATACATAAGGCAACTTAAAAATGCCATGAGAAGTGGGCAGAAATAGAATTACAGTAGGAAACATTAGCTTGCCTTTCAAAATTAATAAAAAACAAAGTGCCCTATCACCAAAAAATTTTGAAACCCTCTCTCAATTTGGTCAAGAAAAAAATTCAAATAAATAGTAACTAACTTACAAAATAATAATATAATCACAATGCATAAGAAACTGAGTAATCTCTAAAGCCATGATGAAAACTCATAACTTTAAGCTTTTTTATTTTGACCAAGAAAGAAAGCAAAAGTGAACCAAATGACACAACATGAAAAAAAAAATAAGAATAAAGCAGAAAGCTATGAATTAGGAGGTGGGGGAGAAAAAACAGAGACAAAGCTATAAATACACCTGAGATTTGAACCTTGAACCAACAACAAATAAATGGTTCACTGGCTCATATAATTTTTAAACAAACTTACATGTGAGAAAAAACTACACTTACACATAAATATAAAGGGAACTTAAAATATTCTAAGAAAGCTGGATGAAATGGATTATTTTAATATAAATTTTCAAACTCATATAAAATATAAATTAAGTATTAATATAAATGACAAACACAGTAAAAGAAATGGAGTAAAAACAAGGAGACTAAAAACCACAGAGAAAATTGTCAAACAGCTCCCCTTTGAGAACTATACAATGCTGACAATTTCACAGGGATAGCAATCAACTTCTGTCAAACTTACAAGGAACAAGGTTTCACATGTTATTAAAATAGTTCCTGCCCTAACCGGTTTTGCTCAGTGGATAGAGCATCAGCCTGCGGACTCAAGGGTCCTGGGTTCGATTCTGGTCAAGGGCATGTACCTTGGTTGCGGGCACATCCCCAGTGGGGAGTGTGCAGGAGGCAGCTGATCGTTGTTTCTCTCTCATCAATGTTTCTAACTCTCTATCCCTCTCCCTTCCTCTCTGTAAAAAAAAAAAAAAATCAATAAAATATATTTTTTTAAAAAGGGAATTAATTAGCAGAGATTTTAAAAAAAAAAAAAAAAAAAGTTCCCAAGCATGAAAGCAAAAGAGGGCATTCAAACAGTATTTACAGAGCCAGGGTAACACTGACACCCAAATCTGAAAAAGATAACAGAAAAATACAGACCAATATTTTATGAATCCTATTTAAAAAGCAAAAATAAAATGATAGAAATGGAACACAGTTGCACATGGAAAGAAAAATGCAAAAGGAATGATTGCAGAAATTTAAAGGTCCACATACTAAAAGATCAAAGGAGTTAAAATAATTTTTCCACAGATGTTAAAAATCTGTAGAATTTTCAATATCTATTCAATATATTTTTCTTAATTTTTAGAGATTCTTAATAAAGCAGGATTTTTTAAATTCTATAAATGGAGATGGTGAAGAAATGTGTGTTTGAATATGTGTGTGTGTTAAGTAAAACATCCAGCTTCCTGCCTAACAGTAAAACATTAGAAGTAGTTCCTTTAAAGTCATAAATGGGCTATAAGTGCCCCTATATCACAACTATGATTTAAATTTATGTTTTAAGTACTCACAATTAAAATCAGAAAAGAGAAATAAGAAGGAAAAAAACCCCACACAACTGGAAATGTACTCTTAACAAACTTGTGCTGAATGAAAGATAAATGAGCAAACAATGAAAGTAAAGGAATGTGGAACTGTTATAGCCAAGACCTCAAGTGGGCCCTTGGCGCTGCCTGGTCATTGCACTATACGTCCATGGCGTATACTACCCAAGACATGTATTTCCCAACCCCTTGCTCCCGAAGCCTTTAAGACATTCTCCGCCTTCCTTGCTTTCACTCATCATATAAACTCAATACTTAACACTCACAAACACAGAGCGGGGAAAACCCACATCTTCTTCCTCAACTTCTCCATCTATTTCCCCATTTTCAGCTCCTTTTCATGCAAAATTGTTCCAAAGAGTCCTTGGTGGCTGTTAGTTCTGTGTCCTCATTTCTCATTCCCTTCTCAGTCAGTTCTGAGTGTACTTCCATCTTCCCCACTCCACGGGCACTGCTCCTATTAGAGTCAACGCCACCTCACCTTGCCCAATCCACTGGCCACTGCTTCTGTCCTCACCCTTCTTGTGCAAATACTCAGGGCTTTTGAAACAGTTGACTTCTTTCTCCATGAAATACTCTCTACCAGCTCCCATGACACTACTCTTCTGTTCCCTTTCAAGTCCTCATCAACACCCTTCCAGGTCCCTCCTGGTTGCACTCTAAAGGTTGGTATGCCACAGTGCTCTGTTCTTGGTCCTTTTCTGTTTACTTTTAAAAAACAACATTATTGAGGTACATATACTTACATATCATAACATTCATTTTAAGTGTACAATTCAATGATGTTTGGTAAATATACAGAGTTGTCCCAGCAAGATCCCTCTTGCTTATTTATAGCTCATTCTGGTATCCACACCCAGCCTAGGTAACTTCTGGTCAACTTTCTCTATGTATAGATTGGCTTTTCCTTTTCTCTTTTGATACATATTCTGTATGTGTTGTCATATAAGCCTGAGGCATTATATACTATCTCTATGTCCAGGATAACCACATTTATGTCAATAGTCTCAGTCTTTCTTCCAGACTCCAGATTCACATATCCACTAGCCATTCAACATCTCTACTTAGATTGAAATGTTGCTTGTTTACTCCCCTTGGTATAGAGACTAAGAGCATGATCTGCAGCAAGACATCCAGGATTTGAATCTTGGCTTGTCATTTATTGGCCATGTGACCTTACCTTAAGCAAGTAACTTACTCTTTCTGTGCTTTAATTTCCTCATCTATAAAACAAAGTTTAATTAGAATACCTATTGCATGGTATTATAGCTATATTATAGGTATTGCAGAATTCCTCTATACCTAAATAGTGACAGCCATTTTGAAACCATAAATAGGGCTAATCTAAATGAGAGAGATGGTGAAAGAAGTAACCAGGATCTTGGTGATGTCTTTGAGCCCCTAAATTAACCAAATCTGGAATATTCTACCACTGTTATATGAAAACACAGATGGTTCTTCTGCACCTCATGGCCAAAAGCATTCTGATAGTGACCTTGGTAACAGCACAACCATTCATCCAATTCTCAAGCCCAGCGCCTGGGAGTGCTCCTTGATTCCCACTCCCCCTCACATCTCCTATCCAAGACTGATCAGCTCTTCCATCCATCCTCTTTTTTCCACCTCCCCTTGGTCCACCTTGATCCAAGCTATTTGTGCCAATGCTATAACCCCCTGGCTGTTCTCCTTGCTCCCTCATTTGCTTCTCTGAAATTCTCTCTGGACAAGTAGCCATAGTGATTTTTAACACATACCCCTCCCTTGATTAAAATTCCTCATTTGTCTCCCCACTGCATTTAGAATAAATCCAGGCTCCTCACCAAGCAAACAAGACCCTGTGTGATTTGACAGCTTTTCACCCCTCTGACTACATCTCCTCTCACCATGTTCACAAATCTCCAGCAGAGGAAAAACAAGAAAATCACCTGCTGATTATGAGTTAAGTCAACCCACCAACCTCCACAGGGAGAGCTCAGCTCCATGGGCTGGGTTTTACACACACAACAGGAACATATTGTCCAGTGATGCAGGGCAGGGCCTCTGGGATCATACACCCTTGGTTCAAATCTTAGCTGTGTGACCATGGGAAAGTTGCTTAACCTCTTTGTGCCTCAATTCTTTTCATCTATAAAATAGGGATCATAATGTTTTTACAAAAATGTTGTAGAGTAGTTGCCAGATTTAGCAAATGAAAATACAAGATGCCCAAATATTGCATGGAACATACTTACACTAAGAAATTATTTGTGCCCTGGTTGGGTGGTTCAGTTGGTTGAAGTGCTATGCACCAAAAGGTTGCAGGTTTGATCCCTGGTCAGGGCACAAATGGGAGGCAACTAAACAATGTTGTGAGCTCTCTTTCTCTCTCTCACTCACACACATACACACACATCAATTAAAATAATTAATTAATGAATTAATGTAAAACAATGTCATTATTAAATATCAAAATTTTAAATAAAGACAGGATCAGTATTACTGTTTTTTCCTTTCACTTCATGCTCCATTAAGGCTTGGCAGGACACTGATCCTGATCTTATCTGAATCTCCTGAACTGGAATTTCTGGGAGTGAGGCCCAGGAATCTGTATTTCATTAAGCTTCCCAAGTGACTCTTACATGTGTTATAGTTAGAGAAATACTGGAAAGATCATCTCAGTTATAGCTTACTTTGATACTTTCCAATGACATAGTGATTGGTGATATGAGGGGATGTTTATTTAAATATTAAACAATAGTCATTTTATGCAAGGGCAGATAGAAGTACACACACACACACACACACACACACACACACAGTGATTGGTTTAGGGCAGTGGTCAGCAAACTGCGGCTCGAGAGCCACATGCAGCTCTTTGGCCCCTTGAGTGTGGCTCTTCCACAAAATACTATGTGCGGGTGTGCACATACAGTTCGATTGAAACTTCGTGGCCCATGCGCAGAAGTAGGTTTTCGGCCTGGGCGAGTCTATTTTGAAGAAGTGGCGTTAAAAGAAGTAGGGGGTGTCAGTCAGTTCAGTTGGTCAGTCGGGCGACAGGAGGGGCGGTGCAGGCGGGCTGCGGGATACGCAGCGCAGGGGAGGTACATTGTTTTGAGGTACGTTCGCTGTGGTCTACCCCTTCCAACTCTCCCATCCACACTCATCTATCTGAAACAAGTATACAAGATGAGTGTGAATGGGAGAGTTGGAAGGGGTCGACCTCAGCGAACGTACCTCAATCAGATTGAGGAAGTTTTTAGCAAAGGCCAGCTTAGGAGTACCCTAATTAAGTTAATAACAATGTACCTACCTATATAGTTTAAGTTTAAAAAATTTGGCTCTCAAGAGAAATTTCAATCGTTGTACTGTTGATATTTGGCTCTGTTGACTAATGAGTTTGCCAACCAATGGTTTTGGGGAAAAGAACTTTTACTCTAAACTTGCCTTATATTAAATTTGCCTCAAAGCAGCTAACATAGCAACAAGGTTCTGAAGCCATAATTCGCCTTTATATTGACTGTTAATCAATCAATATTATTGAGTGCCCAAAGTCCATATGGCACTGAAAGCCAAATAATACAATTGTGAAGATGTAGCAAGTCAGAGAGTTCAAACATAGGCTTTCTACCTGGTGAACAGCCAATATACCTGTTAATGGGTTTCAACTCCAACCCAGTCTCTTGCTATCAGAGGCATACTTAGTACTTTTATAGCCTTCCATCTACCAAAAATCATGAATTTTTTTCCTCATAAGTATTTGTTCATTGTCGTAATTCTGTGTTATACCACCCAGGTCTCCCTTTATGAGCTGAAGGAGTAATTCACCCCAGTTCTTGGGAACTTGTCTGATATCACTCAGCTGTCAACTCCTTTGAGAAGTGTCCTGGCAGAAGGGAGCCACCTTACACAGAGTCAAACTCCCTGCCAGGAGCAACCTGCACCCAATGACTGGCGAATGTCGGAGTAAAACGTCCTGTCCCTTCACCCCAATTCAGAACAACTCCACAGGCCGTCCCAGCTGTAGAACTCTAGCAGGATCAGCAGGATTTCCTTCTTCTCAACCCTGCTCATTTCTCCTCCCCTTACCTTTGCTGATCCTGAGAACACTCCCTAATAAATTTCGCACATGCAAATCTCCATCTGGGTGTTTGCTTTCCGAAGAACACAGCCTGTTCCACTTATGGGACTTCCTAACACATACTAATTAGAGGTTGAACATATGACGAAAGAAATATCACAAGGAACCTACAACCAAGATTACTTTATCCAGCAAAGCTATCATTCAGAATTGAAGGTCAGATAAAGAGCTTCACAAATAAGAAAAAGCTAAAGGAGTCCATCACCACCAAACCAGTATTATATGAAATGCTGAAAGGTATCCTTTAAGACGAGGAAGAAGAAGAAAAAGGTAAAGATACAAATTTTGAACAACAAATACACATCTATCAACAAGTGAATCTGAAAATCAAGTGAATAATCTGATGAACAGAATGAACTGGTGATTATAATAGAATCAGGGGCATAGAAAGGGAGTGGACTGACTATTCTTGGGGGGGAAAAGGGTGGGGGGGATGCGGGAAGAGACTGGACAAAAATCGTGCACCTATGGATGAGGACAGTGGGTGGGGTGGGAACTGGGGGGAGGGGAGTTATAGGGGGGAAAAAAGAGGAACAAATGTAATAATCTGAATAATAAATATTTAATAAAAAAAAATATATCACAAGGAAACTAAGGTGATTCAGCCAGTAAGTTCTGCTAATCCTTGACAATAAAATGATTGACAACCTTCATTGGGACGTCAAGGAAGAGATCTCAGTATTTTTTCAAGTTTCACTTTCAATGCTATCATATCCATATGTTTATTCCAGATGACTCTTTAAGTCTTTACAAAGGCCTTGTGCGTTCAAGATTCAAAAGACCAAAGGAGATTCTAAAACAGGTTTTCTCTGAGTTGAGGTTCTTCAAACCCTACTTCATGGTGTGCAGATCTGCATTTATAACCTTCTCCTCCCCTTACAATTTGATAATCAAAGTAGGAGTTTGGATGGGGACTGAGACAGAATTATAAACTACCCACTTATTCCAACTTGAATTAAGTTTGGATTGAGATGTGTTCAATTCAAGCAGCTTTTTGTTGTTCTTTCTATAAGAAGTTATTGCTGTTGTTGTTCTTACTTGAAGGGCTAAAAGGAGCCCAGAGGAGGTGACAGAGGTAGTAGGGTTTGGGTTAGAAGGAGGGCTTATCTAACTTAGCACAACCTAACACAGGTAGGTTACAGAACCAGTGTATCAGGAGGCACTAAAACTGTAGTCAGAACAGTATCAGGCATCAATTTAAGGGTGAGACAGGGCAGAAGACCAGAGAACAAGGAGCAGGGCTGATCCTTGAGAAAATAAGACATTGAGCAGAATTAGGTGTCCCGCACAATGTAAGGCCCGTGGTTCAGAACTAAGCCTGTGAACAGTAAGCAGATACTGGCGCTTCCTTTCCAAGGTTGCTTGGCCCACACAGCAGGATCAGTGTGGCAACTTCAGCTTTGCCCTGGACCACCTTTTTTCCCTGCGCCCATCTCCTCAAAATCTCACCCATTAGAAATGACAGTGGAGACTGGCAGGTGGAGAATGTGATGGCAAAGAGAGGCTCACAAGTCCCCTTAAATGTCTAACCCTAACCACACATGCTTTCACGTTTCACATACATTTCCTCGCACAGAAGAACAGCTCTCCCACACACTGCATTCTGGGGCATCCTTGATCACATCACTACAGCACCCTCCCCATCACAGGTAAGCACCGTGTGCTGGGGAACAGGTTGTGGGAAAAGCATTGCTCTCCTCTGTTAGTGGGGTGGAAGCATCAGGGACAAGAGCTCTGCTTGAAAATCCCATTTTAGCCTATGATTGGAGCTGACAGGATCAGAGAAATGGAAGCTAAGTTTCCTTAGTCCAGATTATCCTCTTCCATAGCTTCCCTGATGAGATCATGGCTGGAGAGGTCAGCGTATGACTCACCCAGAATGTCAGGCTCATGGCCAAAGTTGGTGATGGACAGTAAAGAGTCGTGAGTTAGTTTGTTGTTGTTGTTGGGCTGTGTCATGTTAGGAAATAAACTTTTAACCCTAATTTTGAAATATCACAGGTGAGCCCCATATATCTTACCGTGTAAGTATAAAATTGCTCTTGCTCTTCTGCAATTTAAGAATACCTCTACAGGCTACATGAGAGTTTTAGTAAAGGGAGTCACGTGTAGCCTGGGTAAGAGACCCAAAATATGCCAGTACCTGTGTTACCGGTGAGACGAGGAGATCTCGGTTCTTGTCTTTTTGAAAGAAAGATTCCAATCAAGAGACCAAGTATAGAAAAGCAAGCAAGAATGTATTGACCACAGCAAAAATATACTGAGGACAGTGAAACAAGAAAGGGCATAGAAGAAGCAACAGGAGAGCCCAGGCTGGGCTGCTTTGGCTCACTGGGAAGTCAGAGAAAAGGGGGCTTTGGCGACAGGTTCAGGGGGCTCTGGGACGAGCTACCACTGCCAGTTTCTCCTCACGCCTGGTGGCCAGGACAGCAAGCTTTCACCTTAACTTCTTGCTACCGCTTTCCCTCTTCTACTTGTCCTGGAATTTTCCTAGTTTCTTACTATCCTATTACATCACCAGTTTCTTCCATAGTTCACCCCTTAGAACTCTGGACTCCCAAAAGATGAGTCGTGACTGGCCCAAGGCTTCCAAAGCCCGGGTAAATCCCTTTCCCAAGTGACAGCCACAACGCAAACGCTGGATCACACCCCATCGAAAGGAAAGATAAAGCTAAACTCAAAAACAAAACAAAAAAAATGACTGCGAATTTGCTCTGCCACCTTGAGCCACAGCATGCCCTTCCCTGAGTCTCCTTCCAACTGAAATCCAGAAGATTGCGATCTCTAACACCTGCCCCCAAAATTAATCTGACCGTGCCAAACCCCGCCCCAAGCTACCTGGAGGTTTTACAAGTTAAGAGTCTGGCTCCTCCCAGCTCCTCCTTCTCTTTTAATTCTTGATTAAATAGCTTCCCCTTTAATGGCTTTTGCAGGGGAAGTTGCACCTCCTAGGTCCTGCCAGCAGCAGCTCTCCCCAGCATGACAGCTGCCCGGTGCCTGGTGGCCAGGGCAGCCAGCCTTAGCTTCTTGCTCCTGCTTTCCTTCTGGCCGGACCCAGGTGTGGGAGCTAAGGAGCTGAAGTTTGTGACGCTGGTGAGTACTCTTTTCTCACTGCTTTTCTCTCAAAACTGTGACCAGCAGGGTCTGAACATCGAGTGTCAGGTTTCTGGTTACCCGTCTGTTACCTTGGGAGACCAAACTGGGAGAGTGAATAATCAGGTTTCGCAAGTTCCTGGGAGTGAAGTTTTAACGTGTGCTGATGCAAAGGTGTTTGGTTTGGGTATTTTTGCCTTTGCCCATGTTCCTCCTTTATCCACTTTCTTCACAACTGCCTCGAATGCAGACTCCTTTTGACAGCCAATCCAGCCAGGAGAAGAAGCCACAGCTGGCGCTGTTTAGTACCAGGGGCTGAACTAGCTTCGTTCCATTTCATGATGATTTGTTTGCAAACCCCCAAAAAACCCAGTCATTTCTGAGTGAAGAAACCCTTCTGTTTATCAGTAAATTTACAAACAGTGTTTGAAACGGAAAAATGAAACTAAATTCAAGCGTACTAGGATGACTTCCTGATACATCGATTTGGCTGACCACTGAAATCATGTTTTTCCCCACCCATATGTGTGACAAGTTATGAGAAAAGGTGGCGGGGGGAGGGGGGTAGAGGCTGCCTAATGCATGATGTTAGGGAAAGAAAATATACTGTTGGCACTGTTTTAAAAATAGAAAGAGTTTGCAAAGTAAAGGGGATTTACCACTTTACATAGGAGTTCTGGAATTAATCCTTCTGTTGGTTTCTGTTTGTGTCTGATTTTCTCTGTATCTCTGTTTCTCTTTGATCTGTTTCTGCCTCTGACCCTTTCCTTGTCTTTCAAAGGTTCTCTCCCTCTCTTTCTCTCTCACATTTTTCCTTTGCTCGTGAAAGTATGCTGATAAATATGTAGATTTTTCTCTCTGTAAGAATGTTCATGATTTATTTTCAGAATGTTCTTAAAAATTAAACATGAAGTTCCTATTTTGTCAGCTTAAGTGTAGTCAAAACTCCTTTTCCTTCTACAAAAAAAAATTTCATAACCATGAGTTTATGCAAGTCATGATTCTTAGTCTAGTAAATCTTTACTAGGTCATGAGTCAACAATGAGAGAGAGAGAGAGAGGAGAACCAGAGAAATATACCATCAATTTATTTACAGACGATTCACCAGCTGTCAGGCTTCTGTGCTGAAAAAGCTGTGTAATATTGTGCACTACCATGGGAAGTTAGACTTTCAGTTACAGAGGGAAATCCATGCGAGTTAGACTTTTAGTTCTGTGCATTGGTTCCTTTGCCAACATGTGCATTGAGCAAGGGTGGGAACTGCAGAAATTGCCCTGCAATGCTGTAAACCTGTGATAAGCCAGTTCAGTAGTGAACCTCTCTGAGATATTACAGTCAACCATCAGTGAACTGCCTGTGTTTGGGTCTCCTCTGTGTTTTACTACAGCCCAGGCCAACTTCCCTTGACTACCAAACTCTCCTCCACTCTTAGTTAACATAAGTTTAGGGAATCCCATTTAAGTCTTCCCTAAGAAAAACCTTACAGAGGTAGTTCACTGGCAGCCAAAAACAATGAACAATTCTCACACAAAGCCAATGTTAACAATTTCTCCTACCACAGCTTTCTTCCATGAATGGTAGATGAAAGGCAACTTAATATACCTTTCTTGGCCCTTACAAAACAACTTCTGTCCAAGGACTTAAGCCAGAAGATATTACCTTCATCTTTCTATGGATTATAGCAAATGTTTGACTATAAATGATTCCATTATATACCCAGGAAAATCCGTAGAAAATTATCAGGAGAACCAGAACGAAAGAAAGGTGCCTCTGATTAAAGAGATAATATTAATGACAATAACCCATAGTTAATTGAGTGCTTACTAGGTGCCAGGCACTGTTCTGAGAGTTCAAAATGGATTATTTCACATAATCCTCCCAACCACCCTATAAAGTAGTGTTGCCAGGAGAGCACAGGATGTCCCGTGAAATTTTAATGTCAGATAAACAGCAAATAATTTTTTAGTGTTAGTAGGTTCCATGCGATATTTGGGCATCTGGCAACCACCCTATAAGGTTTTTTATGATCCCTATTTTATAGATGAAAAAAGTTGAGACACAAAGAGGTTAAGCAACTTGCCCATGGTCACACAGCTAAGATTTGGACTCAGGCTGTATGATCCCAGAGGCCATGCCCTGTGTCACTGGACAATATGTTCCTGTTATGTGCATAAAACCCAGCACCTGGAGCTGAGATCAGCCTGTGAAGGTTTGGAGTGTTGTCTTAACTTATAATCCACAGGTGGTTTTCTCCCTTTTCTTCTGTGATCCAAAATAAATAAATCTCCCCCAACTCAGAAAAGCTGTTCTTGGCAGGAAGAACAGGAGACTGGCCTTGGTCCTTGTTCTGTCTCATAAGCAGGGTCACCACATGATCCTCTAAAACAGGTTCACCAAAGTGTGCCCCATAGAAAACTAGTTGGACTAGCTGTTGATAGACCTTGCTTGGTGAAGTGGGTTTCAATAGTAAAATCAGCTTTGGGAATTGAACATGCTTTAAATTGTGTTTAAAGGTCTCTTAAATGCAGACTCCCATTATACTGTAGCTTTCAAAGAAAGGATTTTGTAAATTGTATTTCCTAAATTTTGACTACAGAATCTACCTCCTTTTTTCCAGAGAGTATGCCGTAGGAAACCCTTAGAGAATTGCTATTTTTAAATTGAGGATAAGTATGTTGAATCCTAATGTACCCGCTTCAATAATTATCACTCATGGGCAATCTTGTTTCATCCGTATGCTCACACACTCCTACTGTAATCCTGTACATCATTATTCCATCCATAAATAGGGAGATGCCTTTTGAAAGCATTCTCTCTCCCCAAACAAGGGGAAAACCACTAGTTCAGGTGATCTCAGACAGAGATAAAAACTCCTCATTCCACCAAGGTTTTACAAAGAAAGAGATGATGAGTCACCTCAGCCTGCACATCAAAGGGTTGAGGGTTTGATACCCGGCCCCAGTCAGGTGGAGTGTGAGAGACAACCAATCAATGTGTCTCTCTCACATCCACGTCTCTGTCTGTCTCTCTTTCTGCCTGCTCTCTCCTTCTCCCCCCTCCCTACCACTCTCTCTAAAAATCAATGGAAAAATATCCTTGGGTGAGGATTAACAACAAAAATGAGAGTCACAGTATAAGCTCCTATTCTTTATCATTAACCTTGCAAAATTCTTACTCTGGCCATAGAATATCCTGGAAGAAAATAGCCTCTAAATCTTAAGCACAGTATCTCTACACTGGGATGAGTAACTTCCACACTGTGGTTGGGCAAATTCAAATGAGGCTGGCCATCATGCTTTTCTAGGGACCTCAGACCTTCAGGGTTCTTCCTCACTCCTCCGGGAAAGGAAACATTGGCAAGTTACTCCTCAGGTGGGCAGCCCAATACTGTTCTAAATTCTCTAGTGCTATGTGCCAAAATCAAAGTGGAAAGAAAGCCATACCTAGGAGAACGTTAAACTTTCATTGATTCAAGTTCCAGAATCACTTACCAGATATGAGACCGACAGGCCACTGAATCCAGCTGAGTCTCAAGTTTTCCCCAAACTTAAAGTTGGGGAGAATGACCATAACTATACTTTCTACTTCACAGAGTTGTCTTTAGGTTCAAATGGCATGACATCCATATGAAAGAGTAACCACATTATAAATGTGAAGTCATCAGCTGAAACAGAAGCTTCCCAACCTTTTGGGTAAAATCTAGCTGATCCTTAATTATTCTTGTTTAAAATTGTGGTAAAATGCACAGAACATAAAATTCTTCCCATCTTAACCATTTTAAGTGTGCAGTTCGGTGGCATTAGGTGTATTCATATTGCGGTGCTACTATTAAAACCATCCAACTCCAGAACTCTTTTCATCTTTCTTTTTTAAACACAAAAGCAATTGATTTAATTATCACAAATATTCTTCCAGGGAAGGCACTTGTCTAAGATAATGTATTTTTAGACAATTACAAATAAATAATACCTCTCTTGATACACAGTTGTTTTGCTATAAAATTTGGAGGGACATATTGATAATATATCTATTTGCTCTGAATTATAAAGCTTGGATAAATGTTATATCTTTTTCATTGAATATATTACTTCTTACCTCAGTTTTTTGTTTGTTTGTTTCTGTGGAATTAATTCTTTTATTTTTTCAAAAAATCTTTATTGTTGAAAGGATTACATATGTCCCAACTTTTTTCATCTTGAAAACAGAAACTCCATACCCTTTATACAGCAACTCCCCATTCTCCCCTCCCCTCAGCCCCTGGCAACCACCATCCTACTTTCTGACTATGAATCTGACTACTCTATATATTTCATATAAGTGAAATCATACAGTATTTGTCCTTTTGTGAATTACTTACCTTACTTAGCATGATGTCCTCAAGGTTCTAGATAATCCTTTATTATTTTTGAGCTTATAAACTTAATAAAATACAAATTGTACTTTCTAGTTTATAAAATTAATAAGGAAACTTCCTAGTTAAGCACATGTGTAGCTGAAAGGGATCCAATAAAAGGGTATATAAGGTACTAGATCATTATCTACACTATAACCTTAGACTACCTAGAACCTTAGACTAACTACGTCACCTCTTTGTACTCAAGTCTTACCCACTATGAATTATAATTCATTTTCTCTTGGAGGTGGCACATCTGCAGTATGGTTTGAGGAAGGAAAAAGCAGGAGGGGAGAACAGAGAGAGAATGCTACCACAGTTCAGGAAAAGCACAGTAAAGACCTGAGTTGGAAAATAAAGGATGAACTTCTTTAAAAAAAAAATGTGAAGGCAGAATCCCTATGGGTTGAATAATAAGGAAAAAAAGAGAAACCAAAATGACTCTGAGTTTTCAGTTTTTGGTTGCTGGAAAGATGATGATGTCATGGAGGTGGGCTATATACAAGGCATTAAACATTTGAAAGTCTTAAAAATTAATATGAACTATAAACACCGAAGAAACTTACCATACTGTGTACTACACAGCACACTGTAGCATCGTGTTTAAATGTGCAGACCACCTGAGTTTGATTACAGCTCGACCCCTTACTAGCTGTGTGGCTTTTGATGAGTAACTTAACCTTTCTGTGCCTCCGTTTCATCATCAGTAAAATGGGATAATAGTACTTCATGGAGTTGTTGTGAGACTTCATTGAGTTAATACTTAGAAGTACTTATAAGCCTATCTGGTAAATGCCCCAAACATTGTAACTATTATTAACATACATACACTTACATAATACATACAATTATCCCATGTGTGCTTTTTGTAACATTCATAACCAGTTAATTAAAATGCCAGGATTTGTTTTTCTTTTCTATTCTTTCTGTTCTAAAAAGGATAAAGTATTTACATGTCTTTTTTTCTTTTAAGTTTGTTCATTTTTCTTCCCAGCTTTGGGTCCCTGGCCCAATAAAAACTAGAAAAAATAAAAATTTAAAATGTGACTCAAGAGTTAAACAGAATTTATTCACTCCAACCACGGTTTGACTTACTGATCCATTGACTTACTGGTCCTTTCCTTCATAACTTTTCTCTAGAATAAGACTGGCGACTGCCCTTTTATTTGCTTTCATCTTAATTGTTCATGTTTGAACAATACCTTAGAACACAGGCAGGAACTTCTCAAGGCCTATAACTGTTATCTTCTGCTTCTATCAAAGTAAGAATCGCAGCTACCATATTGTGAGCATCCACTAGATGCCAGGCTGTTATGTTTGTATTTTGAATCCCCCAAATGACCCAGCAAGGGGTGTAATATTATCTTGGTATTAAAGAGGAACTGGAACTTCTTTGGGACATACTGGGTGCTGGGGACTCCAGTTGTAACTGCCCAGAGCCACGCCTACAGATTGGTTGGCATCTAAAAGAGGGACCAGGAGAACTCTCTATTGGCAAACAAAACCAGGGCTCCGGCCTCCACTCACAAACAACCCTCCAGGGTCTCTCCTGGGCTCAGTGGCTCCCTAGGCCTACATGTCCTTCAAAGGCATCTCGCTGGGCAGAGCGCAGGGCATCTTGCTGTGTGGGAGCATATGTGTGCTGTGTGCCAGCACTGTGTTGGGGATATAGCGGTGCCCATGACAGCAAGGATTCTACTGCCAAGGAATTTAGGGGGAGAAGAGATGCCAGATACACATACACACAAAACACAAGAAAATAGGGACCAAAAATAGAGCCGGGGGATGAGAGAGATGGAGCAGGAATTACTTTGTAACCTGTGGTCAAGGGAGGCCTCTCCTCAGAGGGTGCCTTTCCCAGGACAGATGTGAATTAGCGACCGTGTGTGTGTGTGTGTGTGTGTGTGTGTGTGTGTATGTGTGTGTGTGTGTCCATCCCAGGGGAAGAAGTAGAAACAGGCCATTTGAGGCAGATAGGACATCAACACTCTGAGGCTGGAACAAATTTATTATATCAGATGGATGGGCCAGCAGGAGGGCTTGGTGACTAACCATGTTTAGCAAAAATGTAAGGTGAGAACATTATGGTGGGCAAGGCCAGATCAGGTATGATCTTGTGAGCCAGAGTAAGGAAATTATAATTTTATGCAAAGAGCAATAGGAAATGATATAATGTCTGAAATTATATGATGTCTGAGAGTAGGCAGGGGCTCACTATAACAATCTCTACTTTTGTATATCTTTACGATTTTCTGCCAAATAAACTTAAACAGAATGAGAGGATTCTAAGCAACCAAGTAACACATTCTGATTGACTTTTTTTTTAAAGCACTTGAGGTCTGCCTGGCTGCGGTGGCTCAGTGGTTGAGCGTGGACTTATGAACCAGGAGTCATGGTTCGATTCCCAGTCAGGGCACATGCCTTTTTGGTTGTCACAAGTGGGGAATGCTACTGTCATCTAGTGGGCAAAGGCTAAGGATGCTGCTAAACATCCTATAAGGCATAGGACAGCTCCTCACAAGGAATTACCCAACCCAAATGTCAACAGTACTGAAGCTGAGAAACCGGGGAAATGAAACAATGTGGAGCTTATAATCTATTGAAACCATATAACAACTCTAGTTACTCAGATCTGGGAAAGTGTTTTGCATGTACTATTTTGGGAAGTAAAAGTCTGAAGTGTGTTTCTATTGTGAAAAGAGAAGCACTAATGTTTAGCCTCAATAATCTCTGGTCATAACCAAGTCACTCTTGGTGACAAATAACTGTAGGTGCTCATCGGAGAATATGTGGCCCTTCTTCCTGCCATGACATACCAACCAGTGAGGCTCAGTAGTTGAGCATCAACCCATGAACCATTGCACCATGAGGGCACCATTTATTACAGTAATTCCTTACCTGACCCAGACGGTTTCTTAAGACCCACTGCACCATTAGCCCTGTCTTTGCTGTAGCCTGTTCTAATGAGATTTTAGTTTAGGGAAGCGATTTTCTACCTTTCTCATCTCATGGCACACATAAACTAATTACTAAAATTCTGCGGCACATGCCAATCTGATTTTTAAAAAATAGGTATACTTTTGATTCATTCACACCAAACAGCTATTGTTGTGTTGGCTGTTGTCATTTTTTTTTTTTTACAATCTAAGGGAAAAGAGGTCAGTGTCCCTGACTAAATAGCCAGGTATTGCATGTTTTAAAATTTCTTGAGCACACCTGTTGAAAATTGCTGGTTTAGGGACCAGAAGATCAGTTTTCTTCAGACACCAGAGACACAACCAAAGTCTTAGAATCCTCCCTCACTGCCTCAAAGATGGCTAAAGCTTTATACTCTTTCTTATTCAGTGTCTACTGAGCTCTTTTACAGAATTTCAAAAGAACAGCCTCCTGGCTTTCTTTCCAGTGGAGCACATTAGCCAGGTAGTATAAGTGAAAAGTGCAATTAAATGTGTGTGCTGGCATCAATGTAGACTTCATCTTGTTATTGTTGTTGTTGTTGTTCTTCTTCTTCCTCCTCCTCCTCCTCCTCCTTCTCCTCCTTCTTCTGGTTAATCCTCACCCAAGGATATTTTCCCATTGATTTTTAGAGAGAGTGGAGGGGGATAGAGAGAAACATCAATGTGAAAGAGACACATCAATTGGTTTGCCTCCCGCATGAGCCCTAACCAGGGTCAGGAATCAAGCCTGCAGCTGAGGTATGTGCCCTTGACTGGAGTTGAACCCAGGACCTTTCAGCTCGAGGGCCGACGCTCTATCCACTGAGCCAAACAGGATGGAGCCATCTTGTACTTCTTGAGTGTTTTTCTTTCCCTATCTTTTGCTTATAAAATAACTTTGTGTTTGGCTTGGCATACTGCTCAGAAAACATATTATAATCAAGGTTTCAAAAGTTCAGGCTGCACCCCGAAGAGTAAAATGGGCACTCAAAATAGCATGACATACCAACCAGTGAGGCTCAGTAGTTGAGCATCAACCCATGAACCAGAAGGTCACAGTTCGATCTCTGGTCAGGGCACATGTCTGAGTTATGGGGTGTGCAGGAGGCAACGGATCAATGATTCTCATCATTGATGTTTCTATCCCTCTCTCCCTCTCCCTTCCTCTCTCTGAAATCAATTTAAAAAAATAGCATGACATGTGTACACATCCAAAGTACGTCCTTAAAGTATAGAGAATTCGCTCTTCTCATCTCCCCGCCACAATTCCTTTACCTCCAACCTCCTAAAAACTAAAGAATCATTGATGCAAAATAGTTGCAATTTCTATGAAGCATTTTATTATAGGCAAAAAATGTTGACACCATTGTTACTGTTACCACAATTAAGGGAAGACTACTTCTCATCAGAGTGCATCTGCAGTAAAGATCACTTACTGAGCTTTGTGTTCCTTCCCGTCCTGTCCGATGCACAAACCAGTTTCCATGTGCGGATGGTCTGCCTCCTAATGGCTAATCATTTGTTACTTGCTTTACCTAAAACACAGGAAAAGTGTTAGTGATTTTAGAACAGTGGTTCTTAACCTACGATTTACCTGGGAAGGTTTTTAAAATCCTGATGCCCTGGCCATATCCCAAATTCATAAAACAAAATCACTAGGGGTTGCTCAGAATATTTTTAACTCCCCAAGTGATGGTATGAGCAGCCAAGATTGAGAACCAGTGGTTTAGAAAAACATCTATTATGATGAGTAGAGGCCAAATACCAAAATGAAATTTGTAACATTACTGTCTTAATCTATTTTCAGGTTTTTAGGCATGGAGACCGGAGTCCCATTGAAACCTTTCCTAATGATCCCATTAAAGAAACCTCCTGGCCACAAGGATTTGGCCAACTCAGTCAGGTTGGTTGGATTTTTAGCTAAAGTTGATGATAAGTCTCAAGGGAAACTAAACATTGTGGGGTTTGTAATCCATTGAAACCATAAAACCACTTTAGTTACTCAGATCTGGAAAAATATTTTGCACAATTACCTGGGATCTAAAAAGTCTCAAATGTGTTTCGATTGTGGAACAAGAGGAACTAATGGTTAGCCTTGTTAATTTCTGGTCATGTCCAAGTCAGCCTTAGTGACTAATAACTGCACAAAAGTGTACAGAATTTCCTGTTTCGATTTTTAAAAATATATTTTTATTTATTTCAGAGAGGAAGGGAGAGGGAGAGAATCATTGATGAGAGAGAATCATTGATCAGCTGCCTCCTGCATGCCCCCTATAACCCATAACCCCGGCATGTGCCCTTGACTGAGATAGAACCTGGGACCCTTCAGTCTGCAGGCTGACACTCTATCCACTGAGCCAAATCAGCTAGGACTTGATCTTTTTTAATTGTGTGTTTTATTAAAGCATAAGAGATGTGCATGAACAACAGAAAAATGCAGGAGTTTAGTGATGCTGAAATGAGTGAAAAGATACTTATAAGCCAGCCCTTGAGATTCTCAGGCTCCACCTGAGAAAGTAATCTTGTAATCAATAAGCTGAATTCACAGGGTTGGGAAAACATTCCTCTGGAAGTGCTGATACCAAATTTGATTTCTTTTTAAAAATATATATATTTTATTGATTTTTTTACAGAGTGGAAGGGAGAGGGAGAGGGAGTTAGAAACATTGATGAGAGAGAAACATCGATCAGCCACCTCCTGCACACCCCGCACTGGGGTGTGTCCGCAACCAAGATATATACCCTTGCTGGAATCGAACCTGGGACCCTTCAGTCCACAGGCTGATGCTCTATCCACTGAGCCAAACTGGCTAGGGCCCAAATTTGATTTCTTATCAGCTAGATATGTTGGGTTTAAGCCTTCCTTTTAAGGGGTCACTTACACACAGGAAGTCCTACTTCCTACAGAGCGCCGAAGGAGAAGGTGAACTGGGAAACAAAGGCAAACATGGTCTCTGCTCCATGCTCTAGTGCCCCCCACCCTGCACTTGTAAGAGTGGATGGCTCTTCTGTTTGGAGCCATAAGGCCAGGTGCATTGCTTCTGTCCTGATCAATGCACTGTTTAAATATATTAAAAAGATGTTCAAGAATGTTTAGAGTTGGATATCTGCAACACTAATGGGTCTTAATTAGTGTTTTGGCCAAACATTGGAATTATTGGAAGAGCTTTAAAAAGTTTTTTTTGTTGTTGTTGTTGTTAATCCTCACCCAAAGATAGATATTCTTTCCATTGAGTTTTAGAGAAAGTGGAAGGGATGCTGGGAAGGAGGGAGGGAAGGAGGGAGAGAGAGAGAGAGGGAGAGAGAGACGTGAGACAGACTCACCAACTGGTTGCCTCCCACATGAGCTCCAACAGGGCCTGGGATCTTACCGGCAACCCAGGTACATGCTCTTGACCTAGAATCAAACCCATGACCCTTCAGTGAGCAGGCCAATGTTCCATCCACAGAGCCACACCAGCCAGGGCACAGCTTTCAAAAATATTGATGTCTGCCTGAGAGATTCTTGAATTGGTGCCAAGTGTGGCCTGGATATAGGATTTTTAGAAGCGCCTTGGTTGATCAGTTAATTCAAATGTGCAGCCAGAGCTGAAAATTACTGCCCTAATTCAACTACACTGTTTAATAGAGGAGGAAACTCAGAGAGGTTGTTTGAGGCCAGCATCTTCTGGCTCCCAGGTCAGACCTCTTCCCACCACAGCCTACCCAGCTTGTAGCTTCTTGAATAAGAGGTGTTACAATAATTCAGGGCTGCTTCTCAATAACTGTGGTTCTATTTAGACTCCGGTTCCCTTGCTGTGCTTTCAGTAAGGCTAAAAGATTCTTGCAGACCGTGGTATCTGTATTTTTCATCTGAGACTTTCTTGACTAACCATCAGATTCTCCTGTAGGGGTGTTTCTCAAGCGTTCAAGTGCAAATGAATCATGTAGAGATCCTGTCAAAATGCAGATTCTAATTCAGCAGGTCTGACATGGGACCTGGGATTCTGCATTTCTAACAAACTTCCTGGTGATGCCAATGGTGTTGGTACATAGACCCTCGTGAAGCAGCAAAAGTTCTAGAGTTCAAATCTTGTCCTTGACCAGGTACTTCCAAACTACATAAGGACAAGTGATGGCCTTATAGATCAGTGGTTCTCAAAGTGTGGTCCCTGGCACCTGGGAACTTGATGGAACTAAATTCTTTGGCCCCACCCACTGAACCAGAAACTCTGGGGTGGAAGCCTGGGAATCTTTGTTTGAATGAGTTCTCCATATGATTCTGTGCAAGATAACGTGTGAAAACCACCGCTCTATAGAAGATGATTGTTTCATCAGAAGTCAGTTTTAAGTTAGGACAATGATTGGACCCAAAATACCAGCTTATTCAGCTACCCAGATCATCCAGTAAACTCACAAACCTCAAATTACACATTGCTCCTATTACCTTCTTCCCCATTCTAGAGGGGTGGTGATGATCGTGGTGGCCAGGAGTGACAAGCAAATGAGCGTGTGGGGCCAAGCAGAAGCCGCGGTGACCACATCCTCTTTGACTCCTGAAGCTCTGGTGAAGCTCTGGGTTAACGACAGACCTGAACGCAGTGCTTCTCAAAGCATGGTGCTCTACTACATGGGTCTGAATCACTCGAGGCAGTTGTTAAAATGCAGATTCCAGGACTACACCCAGGATTTAATGAGCAGGAATCTTGGGGGGAAATGCTGAGGAATCTGCATTTCAACAAGCACCCCTAGATACATTTTGCTTCTGATGCACAGATAGGCTTAGGGGATCATTGAGCTAAAGTAATGCTTCTCAGTGATTACTGGCTGTCACAGTCTTAGTGAGCTTGTTAAAAACCGATTCCTGAGCTCATCCTCAAACTAGGTGGGACCCAGGAATTTGGTTTCTAACATACTCCGAAATGATGCTAACACTGATGATCCACAGACCATACTTTGAGTAACAGGCTCCAGTTTTTCATGTACCACGCATAAATAAACTGTACAAATAATAAAACATTGCACCCAGAGGTTGATGTGATCTTCAGATTCATCAAATCCAACCTCTTAATGGTTGAATTTCTTCCACCAACCCCCTACCTAAGTGGTCAACCAGCCCTTTGAATGTTCTGCCAACAAAGATGACCATTGAATGCTCTACCACACCAGGGATGAATCATTTATGTAGATCAGATTCATCACCAATTATTAACTGTACAAGGCTCTATGTTAAGTGGTGATGAAGGTAAAGAGTTTTCTCAGGGAGTCATGACTAAAAACTACAGCTTTTTTTTCTTGTTGTCATTTAAAAATGTATTGTTGTGGAACTATTAAAGTACACTATTATTCACTCATTTAATGAGGAGAGATGAGGTGCATAGGTAAGAGTCACAGAACTTACTTTCAGTAATTTGTGCTTTTATTTTTTCCCCTAGTTGGGCATGGAGCAGCATTATGAACTTGGAGAGTATATAAGGAAAAGATATGGAAAATTCTTGAATGAGTCCTATAAACATCAACAGGCAAGTTGGGGAGCTAGAAGTGGGAACCTTGTCCCTCTGAAAGAATTTAACATAATGTTGCATTTCTCAAAGTGCTTTGCCTATTTCCCAACAGATAATCTTGCTTAGAAATGTATTCCTCTTTCTAAAAATATTTTATTCCTAAAACATTATGAATATGAGTGAGCTAAAATGTTAAGAACAACTACGGTAAATAGTTTAGCTTGGCAAGTAAAGACACGTAGCCTCCACTTAATTGGTCTCTTTTGTCAATTCAACTACAGTGGGGCCTTGACTTACGAGTTTAATTCGTTCCGTGACGGAGCTCATAACTCAAATTACTCGTATGTCAAATCATTAAAGTGAACGAGTGAGACACGTGATGCTGGGCTGATGTTGTGGCGTTCACTGTGACGTTCGCTGCGCCAACTAGCGGTGGGGTATCTGAAGCTGGCTCATAACCCGAATTTTAGCTCGAAACTCAAAGCAAAAAATCGGCCGAGATATGGCTCGTATCTCGAAAAACTCGTTAGTCGGGACACTCGTAAGTCAAAGCCCCACTGTATTGGCATAGCAGGTTGCTTTATAGCATGGCATGCTCATAATACTGTCTCTTCCATAACAGATCTTATGATCATGATGCTATCACAATGTTTGCTAATATTTTGGTGTGGATATCCTGTCCTTTCTCAGGTACTAGCTGTACAGGAAAAACCCACAGTTCCTCTCAGCTGGATTCTACTTTGATTTTCCCACTCTAGGTTTATGTTCGCAGCACAGACATTGACCGGACGTTGATGAGTGCCATGACAAACCTTGCAGCCCTGTTTCCCCCCAAGGTATTAGCCTCTGGAATCCCAACCTGCCCTGGCAGCCCATCCCAGTGCACACAGTCCCTCTTGTGGAAGATCGGGTCAGTATTCTGGGAAAACCAGCAGATTCTATTGGGCCTGGAAGGCGGGAGGCAGGTTGCTCAATACTTGTGGGTTTAGGAGTCTGGACTCTTCTTGGGCTGTGCAGCCTTAATTCTTTCCTAAATAAAAGTGCAAAGGACAATGTAGGACATAGAAAGCCCAAGGCAAGAGAGAGTAGGAACAGAATGTCTCTTTAGATCTTTATCATCTATTTTGTTTTGCCACTCTTTCAACTTTTGGCAATTTGTCCCTATCTATCTACGCACACATACACACACACACACACACACACACACACACACCTCCCAGTGTTTAATTCTTTGGTGCCCCACACAGGTTCTCCTCCATCACAGAATATCCTAAGACCTCTTTACCCCATGAAAAATCCCCATTTCTAGGTAGGAAAAAAAGAATTGAATTGAATATATGATTGGAACGCAACACTTTTTATGTGTCATTATATTTACTTTTGAATGGACAATATTATTGTTCTCCTTTGATAGCCAGGGAAATAAGTGCTTAGAGAAGTTAAACAAAATGGACCCAAAGCCACACAACTGGTAAGCATCACTGCTGGAACCAGGCAATTCCAGAACAATTTTCTTCTCTGGAAACTAGTGCTTCTCAAATTTAGCTACATATTAGAATCACCTGACAATTTCGTAAAACTCCTAATGCCCAGGGGACTCTCCATAACAAATTAGCATCTCTGAGGTTGGAACCCAGGCATCGGTATTTTTTAAGTCTCATCTGAGGATATGTTTTTATTGATATTAGAGAGAGGGGAAGGGAGAGAGTGAGAGAGAAACATCAATGTGATAGAGAAGCATTGACCGGTTGCCTCCCATATGGTCCCCACCAGGGATCAAACCCACAACCTTTCTGGTGTATGGGATGACACTCCAACCAACTGAGCCACACCAGCAGGGCCAGACAGCAGTGTTTTTAAAATAATCTCTCTAGATGACTCTAGAGACAGCCAAGTCTGAGAACTAGTGCTGTAAGGCAAGCTGCTTTGAGAGAAACTCAAGTTTATTTACACTGGGTAGGACTGATCAATAATTCTTTAACCTTTTCGGAGGAATTGCTATTTTTTAATAGTAATAAATCTAACTCATCTCCCAGGTGTAGAATCTAAGACTATATGAAGGAAATAGTTTAGGACAGTGGTCGGCAAACTCATTAGTCAACAGAGCCAAATATCAACAGTACAACGATTGAAATTTCTTTTGAGAGCCAAATTTTTTAAACTTAAACTATATAGGTAGGAACATTGTTATTAACTTAATTAGGGTACTCCTAAGGCTTAGGAAGAGCCACACTCAAGGGGCCAAAGAGCCGCATGTGGCTCGCGAGCCGCAGTTTGCCCACCACGGGTTTAGGACAAGGAATCCTTCTAATCCCTCTTCAGTCACAGTAAAAGCATGACCATCTCATCTCTCTATGAGCTCAGCATGACCACTGGACCCTGACTGTAGCCCAGACAACTCTGGGGTAGGTTGCTATCCTCTTGGCCCTGCCAGTGCTCCTGGAAATGTGATTCAATTGCTACATCTGGTGACTTAAGAATTTTTCCCAACCCTGTCAACCTCACTCTAGGTAAATCTATTCCAGACAATTTTTCTACTGTTTCCTGAAAAGTCAGGATTATTTATTTATGCCTCTTTCCATCACATAATCAGGAGTGAGGTATTATGACTATCAGTATTCTTAGGAGTTTGTGAATATATTCTTCCAAAAAGAAAAAAAAGTCACTTTCAACACAGCCTTTGCTGCTTAAAGAGTGGACAACAACACTAAATTTAGCCAAGGTAGACCAAGGTAGCTGTTAAATCCTTAATCCGGAAAGGTAGTAATTAAATTAAATGGTAAAGAGAATACAGGTCCTTTTAGAAGAGGAAGAGAAAAACGGGGAGAGTGAGGGAGAGGAAGAGAGAAACAAGTAAGATTACCTATCTATGGCTTCCAGCTCCCTGCTCTCTCAGATAAAAACAGTCCTCTAATATCAACTAAGAAATCTAATGAAATCAAGCAATACAAAGTTATCCCCAGAGCTGTGCTAAGTGCCGTAGAGAAATATGATGCCAGGTTTCTTCATTAATTTATGGATCCATTTGATGAAAAAGATTCACGTGTGAAATGTGTAGCATACAATGCAAGATGGTGAGCAGTGATTTCAAATACAAGCTGTACATGCTGAAGGAAGTCAGAGAATGAGATGTACGTGGAGCTACCAAAGGGCAGTCAGTCAGTCATTCAGGTCTTTGTGGAGAGAGTGAGAACTTGAACCAGACCTTGGAGGAGGGGTAGGAAAGAGAGGAAGGCAGCCAGAAGGCAGTGAGTGAATAAACAGAGTGCTTGCCCTTCTGTGTTCCGAGTTCATATTTAGAAAGAATGAAGCTGTCTTGGGTACAGATCAGAGAATCCAAATTTAATAGCCAGAAGGAATCATGAGGCTGAATGGCAGTGTCTTATAAAAGGAAGGCTAGATTTAAAGTTGGGAAAAACCTAGGTCTGAGAGCCAATTACTTCAGACACTTGACCATGAGTAACCTCCCAGCACCTCAGTTTCCTTTTCTGTATTTTGAGAACAACAGTCGCCCCCTAACTCCTTCCTAGGGATTTGAGAAAAATAAGTTAGTTAAGAAATGGAAAAGACTTTGTAAACTGCAAAATTTTTGGCAGATGTTTAGGTATTATCCTATATGATAAAAGCATAGTATGCAAATAGTCCCCTCGACTGGGAGTTCGACCAGGGGGTGGGGCCGGTCGGGGGAAGGGAGGGAGGCCCTGGCCGGCAGCTGGCAGATGCTAGTGACCCTACCAGTGCACGAATTGCATGCACTGGGTCTCTAGTTCTATATATTTTCAGCCTGGTTCTTTCAATATGTGGGATGAGGAAACAAGTCTAGAAAGGTGAAATAATTCATTAAAGCCTAGACCTTTAAATGAACAGTCTTGTGCTTTTTCCCTCAATAATGTCATTTCTAACTATGGAAAAATTTGAAAGCCATGCAATGAAATTTGACATAAAACAGTAGATATAAAAGTATACTTTTTTTTCAGAATATCAACTGTAATTGAAAAATTAAAATTAAAAAAATTTTAAAGTATACCTTCTTCAATACCATACATGGATGATGAGTAGTGCTTTGAGGCATTTGTCTGACAGTGACTTAGAAGGAAAAGATACTTGAGCCTCTGACATGGTTGAAGCAATTCAGAAATAAGGAAATGAGGGCTTGAAATTAGATGGCAAAGACGTTAGGGGAAGGAAAGACAGGTAAGACAAGTGACACACAGACTCAGAAATGACAGGAAGCAACTTATATAAAAAAGTGTTTTCTCAGTGGCTATTAATATGCCAGGCCCAGTTCCAGGCATTGATGACACATGCGTGAACAGGATAGTCAAGATCTGGTTGTCCTCGAGTCTATATTTTATAGGATATAGATAAGAAATAAAGAAATAAAATAATTTCAGATGGTGATGAGCTCCTTGAGGGAAATAAAACAAGGCAATGTGGTGGCTGGGCAGGATGGTTAGAAAATCCAGGGTGGGAGTCAGTGGGGGAGTGTCTCAAGCAGGAAACAGTCTGCAGAGACCTCAAGCCTGTGTGTCCAAGGGACGTCCCAGGCCACAGTGTTGCTGGAGAGGAGTGAGTGAGGAGGGCAGTGGGATGCAGGGCCGAGCAGTCACTAGAGACCAACTGTGAGTTTAGGTTTTGTTCCAAGTAAGATGGAAAGCCAATGAGGATTATAAAGCACAGGACGGCATGATCTGACTGAGGCTGTAAAGGGATTCATGTTTACACAAATCAAACAAAAAGGATTTGTGGGGCTGCTTGTGGAGACGGCATGGGAAGGTAGGAAGGGTGGACACCGACCTATCCAACAGGAAGCTCTCAGTGGTTGAAACACAGGTTTGGGTGGCTCGGACGGGAAAGGGACAAGGAAGATCGGGAAAAGGGGTCTCTTCTGGAAATATTTTGAAATCAGCAAGCAAAAGGGATGAGCTCATGAAGCAGGATGATCATCTTGCCTTAGGCAACAGTAGAGAGATGGCAAAGAGGAAACGGTTCAAAATGAAGAAGTTGAGCTCAGCTTTGTACATGTTACATTTGGGGAAGAAGAGAACCATCCAAGTAGTGATATCTACCAAGGGCTAGAAATTCAGGACTAGCCACAAGGGGAAAACAAGAGCAACAAAATAAAGGCGGGAGTCACCAACCTGTAGAGTATGGTTAAAGCTACAACCGCTTGTTGGGTTTAAACTTATTTTTGCATGGTCACTTTGTCCTCACAATAGGTCTTTAAATATATTTTTCTATTGATTTAATATTTTAACAACAGTCTGCAAATTTGCAAGAATTAAGTCAATGAATGGTTGAATGGTTTACTTGATCTCTCAAGATTCTTTCCCGAACCTGTAATTCATTTCTCTGTACTCATGTGCACCTAGTCAGGAGGGAAGCAAGAGATTGGTTATTATTTCACATGGAAAAACCAGGAAGTGTGAATATTTACCAATAGCACAATTCTCTGTAGGCAAGTTCATGAAAGGAAAAAAAAATGATTTCCAGTTCTGGGTGCATATTCTACTTTTAAGACCAGCAGATCCCTTACCTCTTCCCCCTCAATTTTAGGATTTCCATTCAGCTCAAAACACATTTGAATCTCTTATGAATGTCTCTTTGCACCTAATGTTTAAAATATGGTTGCAGCTTCCTTAGCAAAGTTCTTCTGACTAACAAAGGTTTTATGATTTTTCTTTTGTCCTCAGTTGCTATTCCTGCCTTTCAAGAACTGCCCTCGTTTTCAAGAACTAGAGAGGGAGACTTTGAAATCGGAGGAATTCCAGAAGAGGCTGCAGCCTTACAAGGTTACAAATGGTGTCTTTTCATGTGTGCATGAGTATGAGGGCCAAGTCCAAGGGCGGAGCTGCAGCTTCTTGAAAGTGTGGGTGGAACGGGCCTGCAGTGGCTGGTCTAGGCCAGTGGTCAGCAAACTGCGGCTCACGAGCCACATGCGGCTCTTTGGCCCCTTGAGTGTGGCTCTTCCTAAGCCTTAGGAGTACCCTAATTAAGTTAATAACAATGTACCTACCTCTATAGTTTAAGTTTAAAAAATTTGGCTCTCAAAAGAAATTTCAGTCGTTGTACTGTTGATATTTGGCTCTGTTGACTAGTGAGTTTGCCGACCACTGGTAGGCAATCGGTGAGGCTGTTTAATGAAGGTCAGTCATTATTTCCTCTTCCCCATGGCTGTGCTGGGACCACAGGCAGAAAGAAGCCAGTCCCTTTGGAATCTTATACCCATGTCCCTGAGCGGAACCAGGTGAAAGTGTGTGGCTGGATCAGCATAAATGCAAGTCTAAGATGATCTGCATTATTTTGAGGCTGAGGGGCTGGGCCTACTATATACAAAGGATAGGTTTGTGTGTGTGTGTGTGTGTGTGTGTGTGTGTGTTTTAATGTTTCTACTTTGTGAAATGCCCCTTTTCAAGACTATGCAAAAGGTAAATTATGTTCCAAAATGCTTCCCAGAAATTGCTGCCAGTTTCATCGAGCAGATAGCTGAGTGCTGGTCTCATTAAGTGGCAATCTAAGAATAATACAGCATGTAGAGAATGTTTGCATCTCATCCAAATTTCACACTTACGGCCAGACACCAGGTCCTGGTTCTGCTGTGTTGTCCTGGGGTCCTTTGACCTGGGGCATGCTTTCCCTTCTCACCTTGGCCACTGATTTATAAGTGAGTTATACGTAACCTACTTCCAAAAAGAATTTTGATGCAGTGCGCTTCAGTCTGCTTCCAGGACAAACAAGAGCACGTGGCGGTAAGCCAGCCTTTGCTCAAACTTTGAATGCAGTAATGAGAAATGATGAATTAGTATTTGTAAAAAAAAAAAACATTAGATATGTTTTAATTGATTTTTTAGAGAGAGAAAGGGAGAGGGATAAAGAGATAGAAACATTGATCAGCTGCTTCCTGCACACCCCCACTGGGGATCAAGCCCTAACCAGGGCATGTGCCCTGACTGGTAATTGAACCTCTTGGTTCATGGGTCGATGCTCAACCACTGAGACACTCTGGCTGGGTTGGCATTATAGCCAGTAATACTGGCACACATTTCTGTAAAGAATAACAGTTCCGCCCTAGCTGGTTTGGCTCAATGGATAGAGCGTCGGCCTGCGGACTGAGGGGTCCTGGGTTCGATTCCAGCCAGGGGCACATGCCTGGGTTGCGGGCTCGATCCCCAGTGGGGGCGTGCAGGAGGCAGCCGGTCGATGATTCTCTCTCATCATTAATGTTACTCTCTCCCCCTCTCCTTTCCTCTCTGAAATCAATAAAATATATTTAAAAAAAAAAAAAAGAAGAAGAACAGTTCCCAGCAGGGGTAATCTAGTCAGTAGAGGCCCGGGATACTACTAAACATCCTATAATATGTGGGGCAGCCCCCCACAACAGGAAGTTATCCAGCCCAAAATATCCACAATGACGTGAAACCTGGTGTAGAAATGTCTTTCCCTCTCCATGTGTTTCAGGATTTTATGGAAACGTTGCCAAAATTGTCAGGATACCATGGCAAGGACCTTTTCGGAATTTGGAGTAAAGTCTACGACCCTTTATTTTGTGAGGTAAAAGAAAAAATATATTAAAAATGAGCTTGAAATCTGGTTTTGATTTATGCCTACTTTGAAATAGATGAATACATTTTCTTTTGCTTTTTTTTTTTTTTTGCAGGTGTATTACTTATACTTTCTTTGATATTGAAACATAATTCAGGCCTTCTTTATATTAACTAGAACATCCTAACTTCTTCTCACCATTATTTATGTTTTCACCCTTTAGAAAATTGCAAACAAAATGGCTTTTCTTCTGTGCCTTTTCGCTTATTTTTCAGCCACTCAGAAATGTTGGGCTCCTGTCATGGATTTTAATGAAAAACACAATGTTATTGTACAGTAAGATAAAAAAAAAAATCTGATTTCTGGATATAAAACAAGCAAACCAACTTTAAGCCACTATTGAAAATGGTTTATCAGGAAAGGATCTCTTCCTTGCCATGTAATGCATACAAAATAACCTTTGAAGCTAAATTAACTATACTGAGTTTTTCAAGGACACGTGATGCTGCTCACTCACGTGCTCCACCTGCTGGCCAAAAGGAATACTCTACAATCCTGGTTTCCCAACCAGTTCACGGAATCCTGGGGGGAAAGTCTGACAAAACTCATGTCCACTCCTCATTCTGCGGTCCTCGTGAGTGTCTGCGGGGCAGCAATCGCTTTCATAGTTCCATCGCAATAACAGGTGACACCGTTTGCCCCCCTCCCAAGCACACGCTACGTTCCCAATATTCTTACTTTTTCATCAGCACCTGTTTCACGGAAGCTATGTCAGTCTATTTATTAACACTCTTCAATGGAGACAAGAGCCCACATTTTGGTTCCGGTCTTGATTTTTTTCTTTCTTCCTTATTACAGTTTGATCTGAGTTATTCGATAATGTGATCATGGTGTGTGGTTCTTTTTCACCTCTTTCTCTCTTGTTTCCTCACTTCTCACTTTTCTTTGGTGTCTCTCTCTTCTCTCTCTCTCTCTTTCTCTCTCTCTCTCTCTCTCTCTCTCTCTCTCTCTTTCTCTCTCTTTCTCTCCTGCCTTTGAAATTTAGGCAAGCTTAATTAACTTTCATGGCAGATAATAAATATTGGCACAGCATCTCTGCCTGCCCTGCTGTATAATTCAGTCATCAATTTACCAAATGCCTACTGTGCGCAAGGTGGAGGCTTTCCTCAAGAGGCAGTGAACTGGAAGCTGGTGGGAGTAGGAGTATATTATCGAAGGCTCTAGAAATATCTTACCTTCCCATCCATCCTTTTAGGCTGCCATTCAGCTTTTAAGGAAACATCATCTAACCCTATTGGCTTGGTCTTCCCCCAAGGTTAATAAAAATATTTCTAAACCTCTCATAAGAGAATAAGGTATATTCTTGCTCTACCACACCCTTACTCTGAAAAATACGAATTATCCTTTGACCCAGAGTTAAGCCCAAAGCTATGGACTTGGTAAGAGGGGGCAGATTAGTTTCTGTGATTTTTTTCTTCTGAAAATCAATGCCACTATTTATCACAGAGTAAAGTTTTCCTAGAAGGAAACACAGGACACGAAAGGCTGGACCCAGTAGTTCTATGGGGTGAAAGAACAAAGAAGGCACTCAGGAATAAAAATACACCTCTCTTCCCTTTTTCTTTCCTGCAGAGTGTTCACAATTTCACGTTACCCTCCTGGGCCACAAGGGACACCATGACTAAGTTGAAAGAATTGTCAGAATTGTCCCTCCTGTCCCTGTATGGAATTCACAAGCAGAAAGAGAAATCTAGACTACAGGGGGGTAAGTACATTTTTAAAAATGAGAGGAGCAAATTGAATTTGTGGTTGCATGATACAGGTCTAAGTCCTGGTTCCACCACTAATCAGCCATGCGACTTTGGAAAAATCACTTGATCACTCTTGTACCTACCAGTTTTCCCTGATGCAAAACCAGGATAATAATGATATCCACTTCATAGGTCATAAAGATTAAAATGCACGAAAATATTCAAAAGGCTTAGGACAAACACTACCTGGTACATAATATGCTGAGGATAAATGTTATGCGTTAGTATAATTCTTAGTATTACCTACTCTGGGCCTTAGTTCTCCCATCTGGAAAATGAAGGCTTTGGGCTAAAGCTAAATGATACTTTTCATCCTCTTCAGATCAAAGAATCAAGGATTTTGTATCTGAGCCCCGTGAAAATCAATGTGTCCAGTGGCCTAGAGGATGAATTTTTCAAGTGGGGGGTATGACAAAAGTGGCCTGTTTTCCCGAAACCCTTGGCGGTAGCTATTTCGAAAGTTAATCAAACATATTTTGCAGACTGATGATAGCCTTTAGAATAATACCTATTGCAATTGGCAAGCTTATGACTCAGCTTAAATTTTTCCATTGGTGTTACCAAGTGTTTATTTCTCAGTGATGCTTCTCCTCAGCTATGGCCCTTCGTAGCATGAGACATCTTATCATAATGAAGGTAACCCAGACAAGAGGATGCCAAGCCCTTATAACCAGGACAGGTGGGTGGAAGAAATAAGCCAGGACCAGGCAGGATGGAGATAGACACTGAGGCTTCTGAGGGCATCAGGTAGGAGGTCCAAGACACCAAAGGGTGTGTCAGGTTCAGGTGTTGTTAATATAGACATTAAAACTAAGGAAGAAGAGCAAGAGAAGGTCCATGATGTCAGGCTGACATAACAATGAAGCAATCCTACGCCATAGGAGACGGTTCAAGTCACATACTCTACACAGTTTGAGGAAAACAGTACAATCACAGCAGGACTCCATCCATGGCCAGACTCTATTTTCATGGGGTCAGGACAAGTTCAGCAGAATCCCAGAAGAATACAGAGAAGCAAAGCATCCTGGTGGTTGGACCACACTGGGAGGAAGTTCGCTTGGGACTGCATAGCTAGAGAAAGAATGCAAATCGCCAGCCAGAAGAGGAGTCAATTGTAGCTACCAAAAAAGAGTGATGGAAGCTATAACCAGAAGAGCAGCTAATGAGGCATGTACTCCATATGAGGCGTACAAAGTAGCTTGTGGCAAATGCTTGGGACAGTGGTCATTAGTGATGTGAGGAAGTTGCAGGCCTACTGTCACAGAAGTCTTGATTGCATGGCACAGAGGCAGACATGGTAGAAATATACAAGTTCTTACTCCATGCTAAGGGTATGGGCAGCAAGATCCAGCCTTTTGGGAAGGGAGAGCATCCAGAGATGAGTCTTTGATAGGATCTGGTATATTGGAGGAAATTAGCAGGTAGGATACAGACTGTGTGTAAAGGACAGAGCCCAGGAAACAGCTTCATCCTATGCACTAAATAATGAAATGATGCAGAGGGTGAAAGTTGGGCCTCATTGGCTATATAAGCACCAGGCCTCATACATGGGCCCCCAGGTGCCAGCATTATGACTTAATACCAAGTCCCATTAGATGGTGGAGGCAGGACTCTTGATTTCTTTCTTCCAACCTAGTCATGGGCTCAGGAGTTCAGCCCCTTGCCACTGAAAATGCAGTTCAAGGACCAGCAACATCACCTATCATGGGGCTAGCAATGCAAAACCTCAGGCCCTACCTCAAACCAGCTGAATCAGAATCTGCATTTTCTGGAGGAAGTCCGGTGCTGTTGATAAGCCAGGAAATTGTTTCCTGAGTGATACCTGCCAAAACACTAGCTCAGCCTATTGTTCTGATCTGGCTAGGCAAGGGAGACTTGTCAGCTGAGTGCTTGTTGAATGATGAAGTGACTGGACGCCACCCTGCAGAGAAAACAGGTGTTGTCTGGGTGACAGAGTCACATGGGAACATCAGGACGTTGAGCAGCAGCTTCGGACCTCTTCCAAAACTTTGTGTCCTATCAGTTGGTTTCTGGGGTGACACTGGTGGGTAATATACGCCCTCAACTCACCTGCTACACACACACACACACACACACACACACACACACACACACCAAGAAAATCCTTACAGTTCGCTTAGAAATATATGGCTGGTCATACTCATATTGATGGAAATCTCTGTGTGCTCTAGATCAGGGGTTGGCAAACCACACCCTGTAGTCCAAATCCAGCCCACTGACTATTTTTTGGTAAATAAAATGTTATTGAAACCCAGCCACACTCGTTCTCCGGTCATGCCTATGGCTGCCTTTGTGCTTCCACCCAAGAGTGAACAGCTGCGACAGACCCTATGGCCCACAAGGCCTAAAACATCTACTGTCTGGCCCTTTTCAGAAAAAAAGTGTGCCAGTCCGTGCTGTGGCCCAAGAGTGAGGGAAGTGGCGTTTATGTCTTTCAACCAATGGCATTTTGTCTAGTTTATGCAGATTCAATAAATGACGCAATGGGGAACTCAGCAGCTAGCTTATATTGCAGCATGGTCTAATGACTAAGAGCAAGGGTTGTGAAGTAGGACATGCTGGGTTCAGAGAAGCTCAGCCTGTCTGCTCAGAGTTGTGTAATCTTGGACAGGTCTCTGGACCTCCCTGAGTCTGTTTCCCCTCCTATAAGACATCATTACTAGATACCAGAACCTGGGGATATTTGTGATAGTTCCCCCTAGTTTCTCCGAAGACCAGGTGTACAATCACTCCCGGCCAAGAGCTAATAGCATTCCATTATCAGCGCTGAAGCCTGCTGCAAAGGCACCTGCTAACAAGGGACAAGTTGATAGAAGATGGCTGTCATGACTCACAGAAACTTGGCTTCAGAGTTTAGTACTGAGGTGGCATGAAGATCAAACTGAAGTTCTTAAGGGCTCCCTGAAGGCAACCTTCCCTGGGACAGAAAGATGTAGGCCTGTTGGAGATGTAGTATCCAGCTGCTTCCATTTTGTTTTTGTTTTTGATTTTTTAAATATGTTTTTATTGATTTCAGAGAGAGGAAGGGAGAGAGGGAGAGAAATAGAGACATCTGTGGTAAGAGAGAATCATTGATTGGCTGCCTCTTGCACGCCCCCCACTAGGGATCAAGCCCGAAATGTGGGCCTGTGCCCTGGCCAGAATCGACCCTGGGTCAATGTTCAGCCACACTGGCCTGGCCAGCTTCTTCCATTTTTAATCAAAAAAGTCCCAGCATCTACAGAAAGCAGGTCACCTCCCCCCATCCCATAATTATCCTTTATTGTGCTTATTGGTATACAGACCAATAAAGTATCTTCTGACTATTTTATGAGCTTTCTGAGGACAGGAAATGTGTGATTCACCTAGCAAAGCATCTGGCCCATTGAAGCTGCTCAGTATGTGTCTATTAACATCAATGTCCTGCTCATTCCAAAAAAAAAAAAAGCAAAAACTGCTCATTCTTAAGACAAGCGAGCACATGTGTAATAGAGTAGAGAGACCACCAACAGAGACACAAGGGTCTTCAGGTGATGATGGCGGAATCCCTGAGGCAACATGCTCCCCAAACAGCACCTGGCACCACAAGGGACCCTCAGCCTTCAGCGTCTGAAAACAGGATGGAGACCGAGTTGTGCATCGCCTTTCACCACCGCGGGAGCCACAACTACCAGATATGAAGGGCAGAATCTCTCAGCTATGAAGACACATGAAGCTAAAGATGCTGCATGCCCCCCTAATAGTGACACCCAGGAAACCTACAGAAATGGTCCGCAGGAATCAGTCCATGAACTGGACAGACGACCAGAGAACTGCTTTCTCCCATGGTCTCCAACAGGCCTGACTGCCAGAGAGTGGAAGCAAGAGAGGCGAAGACAGAGAAGTACACACCATGTGGTCACTTCGGGACTGCCCTGGAGGGGAGCATTGGCTAACAACTGTCTGGGAAAAAGCCGTCTGAAATACCTTCCACGTTGCTCAGCCTCCTAACTTACACAGTCAATTGCACAAGTCAGAATTCAGTAAAATAATGCACGTAAATCACATGGCTAGCCCACGGCAGATGCTCAACCGAAATGAGTTCTTTTCCTCTCTTCTTAAGTCTTGAGAATCATGACAGAGAGAATCACTAAGTATGAATTAACTGAAAGCTTATTAACTAAAATAGAAGCCCATGTTTGGTCCAGCTCCACAGTTGCTCTATCTTCTTTTAGGTGTCCTGGTCGGTGAAATCCTCAATCATATGAAGACAGCAACTCAACCATGGAACCACAGAAAACTTATCATGTATTCTGCAGTAAGTATTTTTGTCTCCACTCAACCTCCACTTGTTCAGGTGTGTCATCTCTTGAAGGTGGGGCCCTCATTTTTTAAAAAATATTTTTTATTGCTTTTTAGAGAGAGAGGAAAGGAGAGGGAGAGAGAAACATCCATGTGAGAGTGAAACATCCAGCTGCCTCCTGCACACCCCCTAACTGGGGATCAAACCCACAATCCAGGCATGTGCCCTGATCAGGGAGCAAAGGGACAACCATTCAGTGCACAGGACCATGCCCCAACCAACTGAAAAGTCAGTTGCACAGGTTTCCCTTAGTTTCTAATCTGGTTTCCAGTTCTAACTGGTGTGATTCTGGGACGTCACACATCTATAACACCAGCCAGGGCAGGGCCTTATCTTGATCATCACTTCCTTATTACCCAGTAGGTGGTAAACACCTGTTCAAAGCTTTTAAAATTAAATACATAATTCTGGCATTTGAGGAATTTGCCATCTAACACTGACCACATGAGTCTATACAGAAACACCATACAGAACAGTATAGAAATGCCATCAAGCCAGTGCTTTGGTGCCTCGAAGACAAGCACTCACTTTTCCAAACCAGGGCATCAACAGGAGAGGAGAAGCTGAGTGCAGGACTTGGTGATGGACTGGAATGTGGGTGGAAGGCAATGATGTGGAAGGAAAAGGCAATGTTTCAAACCTCGATAACTGGGAGGAAGATGGAACCATTAACAGAAGTAGTCTTAGGCCAGATGAATGTACCAATTAGACAACTGGGTTTGAAATTCCAGGGGGTGGGGCATCCAAGTTGAAAACTCCAGATGGTAAATGGACAGGTAGAAGAGGGAAAGGGAAAGAGTTGAAACTTGAAGTGAGAGCTGCATTTGGGTACAGAAAGAAAAGAGAGAGATCTGGGAGAAGACTTCCTCCTTGGAGCAGGAGAGACAGGGGAAGAGACACAGGTGGAAGAGACACAGGTGGAGGGGAGTTTGCAGGGACTATGCCCTGAAATGCCCATCCATGGAGTCTGGGACGAGCAGGGAAACTGGACACAGTATGCTGACTCAGTCTTCCACCCACCGTCTCCATGACAGAGGATCTTGCAAATGTGGTGTGGCTAGAGAAAGCCACGCTTTCATTCTGCACACAGATGGAAGAGGTGATTGAAGATACAGGGAACTCTGCTTATCATCAGGGGTTCTAGATGGCATAGACCAGAGAAAGTGCTCTGTAGTGCTCCCTGGAGAGAGGCAGGCCTGGAAAGTCAGTTGCACAAGTTTCCCTAGCTTTTAATCTGGTTTCCAGTCCTAACTTGTGTGATTTCTGGGACATCACATATCTATAATCCATTTCTTTCTCTAGTAAACCAGTTCTAACCCCTTTTTGAATATGTCTACACTGCAATATAGCTTAGGCAAACAAATGTTATACCCACTTGGCAGATATGGAAGTTGAAGATTTCATAGAATTAGATAGCTAATCAGTGACAAAACCAGTCCCCTATGCCTCTCAGCCATTCTGGGATAAACATTGAACAATTTTTTTATCTTTTTTAAAAAATATATTTTATTGATTTTAGAGAGGAAGGGAGAGGGAGAGAGTGACAGAAACATCAATAATGAGAATCACTGATTAGCTGCCTCCTGCACGGCCCCTACTGGGATCGAGCCCGTAACACAGGCATGTGCCCTTGGCCAGAATTGAACCTGAGACCCTTCAGTCTGCAGGCCAACACTCTATCCATTGAGCCAAACCAACTAGGGCAGAACAATTATTTTTTAAAATATATCTTTTTATTGTTCTCTGAGATGGAGGGAGAGAAAAAGAAAGATATAAAAATCAATGATGAGAGAGAATCATTGATCAGCTGCCTCTGACACACCCCACACTGGGAATCAAGCCCACAACCCAGGCATGTGCCCTCACTAGGAATCTAACCATGACCTCCTGGTTCATAGGTTGACGCTCAACCATTAAGCCATGCTGGCTGGGCTGAACAATTATTTTTAAGCTATACACTCTACTTCCTTATATTTTGTTCTCCTTAAACATTTATGACCTCATATATTCCTCTCCAATTTTAAAACCCCAGATCATTCTATACACAAAAATAATCTAGCATTAATATGTTCCAAAGTATTTTAAAATTTTAATGAAAATGACACAAGCTAAAAGAGAGATGCCTCTGGGAAAAGGCATGGGGGAAAAATCAGAAGACTTGGCTTAAATGTACTTCCTTTCTTTGGGGGATTATGTGACAGTAAGTGAGCTACTTAATTTTTCTTGGGTCTGTTTCTTCATCTTTTAATTGGACGTAGTGATGTGTATGCAAATCTGACTGCCTAGCACACAGCAGATGCTCAACCAAAATTAGTTCTTCTCCTCTCTACTTCTAAAGTCACTAGGGGCATGGGGAATTTAATTGAATCACAAACCATCATGGTGCTTTACAAATGCTGAATATATACCTATTGAATATAAATCTGAAACCGAGGTAAAGATTAAAAAGTGATTTATTTCCAATCTCTGCAGCATGACACTACTGTAAGTGGCCTACAGATGGCGCTAGATGTTTTCAATGGAATCCTTCCTCCCTATGCTTCCTGCCACTTAATGGAATTGTACCTTGAGAAGGGGTAAGTGTCTAAAGAGGTGCTTTTCAAAATTAATATCATTGGACCTGAAGTTTTTTTAATTATTATTTATATTGTTAGATTAACTGTATTCTTAAGATATTTAATTTTCAGTTAGGTACATAAACTTAAAAATCATATACTACATTAAATAATTCACTAAGTTAAAAATATTGTGAGCCATGCACATTTTATCAAACAATTATATCCAAACTTCTGTATGCATCTTAACTTGTCTTCACCACTAGAGCCAATTGTGAATCCCCTAAAACTGTTTACCAGCTATATTAACTAATGAGAGTAATTTTGGCTGCTGTAGAAATGAACCTTGAATTCTCAGAGGCTTACTTAATTCAATGGAGATTTATTTCTCAATCATTCATCTGACAGTTCAATGTAGATGTTCCTAGTCAGTAGGAGCCACAGGGTGATTCAGGGACCCAGGGTTCCATCTTTTGGACCTACAGTTTTTAAGAGTGCTGGGCTCATCTGCAGGCAGCTTGCAGAAAGGATCAAGAGGGTGGAGAAAGCAACCTGCTTATGAACCACCTCAGCCAGAAGGGGAACCTATCACTTCTACTTATATTCTACTGGCTAAAATTAGTCACTTGGTCCAACTGAGGTGCAAGGGGGTCTGGGAAATGTAGTCACTCCTCAGCTTTAACTCCGTTCTATGGAAAGAGAATCACAAATGTTGAATGACTTTGGGTCATCTTTGCCATATCATCTTTTTTTAAAAACTATTTTTTAAATATGTTTTTATTGATTTTAGAGAAAGGAAAAGAGAGGGATAGAGAGAGGAAAGTATTGATTGGCTGCCTCCTGTATGTATTCTGATGGGGACTGGACCCAATAACTGGGCATTTGCCCCAACTAGGAATTGAACCAGTGACCTTTCGTTGCACGGGACGAAGCTCAAGCAACTGAGTCAAACCGAACAGGACTGCCATATCATCTTCAGATAAAAATGCTGTCACTGGAAAAGTTGTCCCCAATAAAAGTACTCATTCCCATAATATTAGGGACGTTTTTAAAAACTTATAAGTGATTACATATTTGTTTATATGGCTTTTTAAAGTAATGTTTAAAGGCTTGTTTATAACAACATCCAAATGTGCAATTGTGAGGTTATTATACCCTGCTCCCAAAGAAAAAAGAAATCACTAAATCCTATTTGAATTTCTCTCCGGCCTCTTTGGCAAATGACTTTCACAAGCACTTCATACTAGCTCTACTGAGATTGGTTTAGGACAATGCACCTTCCCCAAAAAGTACACTGTTTTTTGAAAACAAATATGGAGAGAATCCTCTTTAATATGAGAGAATGTAAGGATTTGAATATAAATCCTCACTTTGTCTTTCTGAGGTATAATTTTGATAAAGTCTTTGCTGTGTTCAAACACATATGTTATGTATTATTCAGTTCCATGTTTATGACCTGGTTAAGGAGAGGGGAGATGGATTCATTCATTCAGAGGAAAGACTGAAAAATACTGAGGGATGAAAAGAGGGAAAAGGAAGGAGCAAATGAGAAGCATAGGAGAAAAAAAATAGGAGAAAGGAACCCCTATATCCCACCCCAATACTTACTCAAAGGCTCATCAAATCACCCCCAACTCCTCCAACCACGGCCTTTCAGCTTCTTCTCTGATCAAGTATTCTGTTCTCCACCTCCTATGCCCCTGGTCATCTAACAAACCAACCCCCTCTCCCCATTTCCACCCTCTTGATCTGGCCCACCTCCACTATCTTCCCATTCTTACCCCTAAATTAGTTAAAATCTACCTATTCCCATACATTTTTCTACTAGTCCCTCAGTTGGTGGGTTACAGGCTAAGTAGAAAGAAATTCATGGCAGTTCAACAATACAAAACTAACAGAGCTCTCTCCTCTACCTTCCTCCACCAGGGAGTACTTCGTGGAGATGTACTATCGGAATGAGACTCACCATGAGCCATATCCCCTCACGCTGCCAGGCTGCACCCCCAGCTGCCCACTGACGAAGTTTGCTGAGCTGGTTGCCCCTGTGATCCCCGAAGACTGGTCCACGGAGTGTAGAATCACGAGCAAACATCAAGGTACTAAGGACATTGGGGATTAGGGTGCACGCAGAGCCCTGCAGAAAGGGCAGAATGCCCTTCCTTAGGGTGGACGGTGCTTTGAGAATATAACATGACCATTATCCCCCAGATTTAAAAGAAACAGGTTTTTGGTGATAATCATATGTTTCAGGGACCCCAATTTCAGGCAACTCCTACCTCTCTACCTGCCCTTGCCCCCACTTGCCATAAACCTTGACTTGATTTATCTCAGTGTTAATATAAAAGGGCATCAATGCCTACATATAACCAGAGATAAGACTTCGATCAAAATTCCTGGAGCTCCCATGAGCTACATGATTGACCACATAGGACCTTTTGTTGTTTAAAGATTTCAAGATTTTATTTAAGCAGAATTAAATGAGGCTGTTCTTTAAGTGTCTGAAGTGGAAAAGGTTTCAAACAAATCTCGGTGACAGCAAAGACGGGAAGACTTTAATCCTAGGCTAATGGGCAAAGAACCAACTTACCCATTACTTCCAGCCTTCTCACAAGAAGCAAAGAAATGAGCTACAGTAGAGAGATCTGGAGAAGTAATCTACACCAGGAAACTGATCCTATCCTTCAATGTTTCTGTAAAAACGTATTGGGTGGCAGAGCTGAAAAATAAATACTCTTTGTATCCTTTGGCACGGGAAAATTCATGTTACTTTTGATGAAACCAAAAGCAATCTTGCCACCAAACTTTGCTGTACATAATGCATATGTATATGTATATATATATCATAGCAAATAAGTAATTTGATGAGAACAAGATACTCAGGCCCAGCACATCGAGATGAGAGCCCTGCAGAGTGGAGTTGCTCTCGAAGCTCCAAGGTAAGACATGATGCATGTGGAGTTGATATAAGAGAGGAAGTATGATGACGCAGTTTCAAACTGGAACAAAATTAGAAATTTCAGAATGTCCTGAATGCCTCCAAGATCTAAGCTTATTGGAATATTGAAAGTGTGGCTGTGATACCTGTTCTGATGACAAAAGCGATGTGTAAGGCTTTGGTCCTGGTTTCTGCAAAAAACCTAAGCACCCACAGGTCCTGCTGAAACTACTCACTTATATAAGAAGAAATCATGTTCAAATGATGACACTTTGGAGTCCTGTAGATTTGCCACGTGGTAGATGCAATGCATCTAGAGAACAGCGTGCTATGCCATGCTTACTGCTAAAGATGAAATGGTTTCTAGAGATGGTTTCTACTGGGCGCCAGAGTCTAGAGCTAGGCCGTTCCCCTCCCAGTTGGCCATGGGATGACTGACACAAGATATTGATTCACATACTTATTTGCATGATTTCTTTCCCAAGTAAATATGTGGCCTTGGGGATATCATCTAATTATTCTTTCTCCTCCATGCATGTAACTTTCCTCCAGAAGTGAGCTAAGTGTAAAATAGTGAATAAAGTCGTTGTTAGGAAGTTCAATAACCATTACATTTTGATAATGGATGATGAAAAGTGTGTGTTTAATTATAATAAAATTCCCGAAGGACAGATTTTAGGGACATTTTTTGTTTTGTGGCTTTATTTTAATGTAACAGGAGGAAAAATATATAAAGTAAAATTATTTGACTGGCTTACATTAACATTATTCATTGAAAATGTATTTAGTTTGGACTTTTTACTTCAGATAAAGGCGAAGCTGATGGATGGTCTGCATTGATCTATTTAGGATAAAACTTGCTAAGAAAACATCCTTGGGCAATTTATGATGTAGTAGGAATTAAAGAGATACTTATTACACAGAATAACTAGAGTTTATGTCTTATGACTACAAGGGTTGCTATGGGAACAAGAGCTACCTGGATTTCGAGGGAGGGAGGTAGTAAGGAATGTCAGGGAGGCTTCTTGCAGGAAGTGACAACTGACCCATCTGAAATCAGTGTGGATGGGGGTTTCTAATAAGGTGGTACAAGGTACTTGAAAGGCATATATCAAATGTCCTAGTGGCTGGAAGCTGGAATGGATAGGGGAGTTACTCCCCAGAAGATTCCTAAGGGGCCAATTCTAAAGAAATAAAATGTCATCGCCACAATACCCAGGATTCTATTTTGCTCTCTGCTATATCTGCCCTGGGCACCTAGAAGTGCCTATGCCTGGCATGGATTGGTGCTCAATGAACATTCGCTCAGTGAGTGTATGCAGTAGTTACCTTTCCTCCCTGAACCTACTCTTAGAATCCATCTTGACTGGCAGCAATACCAAGTAACCTGGGAGTGTTTTTTGACCCCACCCTCTCCTTCATCCTCCACAGCTAATCTGTCAACTCTTATCAAATCTACCTGTAGTATGTTTGTAAATATTTTCCTCAAAACGCCACTATCAACAATTCAAGATCCACATAGGATGAAATATAATTAAGCAGCAAAATATGTTAAGAAGAAGAAAACTCAGGGACTGGTGTGTTCAAGCAGATCAAGAGAGGAGCGTGTGCATTGCTCCCCAACTATGATTCAACGACTTCATTTTGGTGGTTTGAAGTTGGTCATGGTGTCACAGCTGGAGCATTTTCACCACAGAAATCAGCATATGCCACAGATCAGTGTGTTATTGGTTTTTTTATTTTTGTTTTATGAGATCCAGTTACCAGCACACAACTGGTTTTAGCACATAGAAAGCTTGTTAAGAGTCTATGACATGAGGTGGTCTCCAACAAAGTGAATTTAATATTTGAACTTCTTTAAGTAAAAAAGGTTTGCATTTGTTCTATAGGGCCTCAAACAGTGGTGGTAAGGGCAGCAGGGAAACATTTCAGAAAGACAGATTGTGTCTGTGTTAGGAAATTTCTGGGACTGGGAGTGTCCGTTGGGCTGGTGGTCACTTGCTTTGACGAGACACTGGAGAGCAAGGTGAAGCACCAAAGAGTGTAGGGGTTGAATGGCTCCTTAATAGGGCATCCAAATTTAGCAAATAAAAGTACAAGATGCCAAGATAAATATAATTAATACTTCTAGTAACTGAATTTTTATAAAATATATATATTTAAAAGGCCAAATTAAGGACATTTAGGCTGTTCTGAGAAGCCCAATGCAGGAAGCAGGACAATGTCACTAAATAAGGACATGTTCTAGATATACAGAATGCCTGGCAACCCTACTCCTGAGGGCATTTCTACCCATGAAATCCTACTCATACCTGCAGGCAGTGTTTTCAGCTAGTAGACCCAATTAATTTAATTCTCACATCAATTAAATTAACCAGAGCCTTTGCTGGAAAATTCATGATAAGTCTAAGTTCCATACTGTGTTACTTAAAAAAAAAATTCTTTTTTAGAAAATGCTTTATTAATTCCAAAATTTTACTAACACAATCAGATCTTCACTAGCACTCTCCAAACCCTTACCTCAATCTTCACTCCAGTTATTTCATGGGAAGGAGATTCACTGGTAGGCAGTTCCCGTGTCCCCTAATAATACTTGAGAAGTTGAGACTCTATAGCACATATACACATGCCTGAGAGTCAACCATAAGCCTTGAAGGCAGGATCCATACTTTTTTCCTCCTTGAATCTCCAGGCAGTCTACAATGCCTAGAATCTGGTACCTTCAACCAATATTTGCTAATCGAATAAATGTTCAGCCGTCCATACCTAGCCTGGCTTCCTCATGGCCGGACCCAGATGTCAGAAGCCTGCACTCAGTTGTTTAATAAATAGAGGAAAGCTATGAATGAGCCTCAAATGTGACTGCCCAATAAAGATGCAGTCATGGACTATATATACATATTCATAGATCAACATGTCTGTGTTATTTGACCTCTTATTTCAGCATAGTCACCTTGGTATTCTCTTATTCCCCCATTGCTGTTTAGAGACCTGTTCAATGATACCCATCCCAGCACTTTTCCTACCTCAGAAATTAGGCCATCTGATTGTAATATTTTTTTCCCATCCTTGTTGCCATTATCATCAGTTTTCCCAAGACATGTCTCATCATTCATAAGAAGACATTGGAAACTTGCTTTGGTATATACCAACTCACACCTCATTTCCACTTCTGCCCTCAATCTAAGCAATTTGGACAGTCCTAACAATGCCCCACCTCATATTCTGCCCACCATACCAATATCCAACCCTACATCAGATCAAACACACAGTTTCTCCATTCTGATCTGCTGAGTGAAGCTTAAGGCTGTTGTCACCATTTCAAACTATGAGTGTTGAAATTTCTATTCCAACCGCAGCTGGATCTTTCAACCCTGCTTGGTAAAGGTATTCACTCTTTTCCTGTTTTCTACAGAAAGGCATTGTGTTGTGTGTGTTTTTCTGAAATTTCTAATTCTATCTTTCTATCTTGGCTTTTTTAATTCTCATGATATGTCTAAGAAGACCAAGATAATCCATTGAAAGCCCTTTTAACTTCTGTCACTATCTCAAAATATCTCAGTAGCTTGAACCTGCCTTTACTGCTGTCCCTCTGAAAACATGTTCCTCCTTGAGTAACCTAATTCCTTTCCCTGTTCATATGGTCCCCAACACTTCAGTTTCCTTGGACCTCAATGAGTCTCTTAGCTTCATTTTGTTCCATAGAAGGCTCCATCCCTTCTACGATGAAAACAACCAAATCTTCTCATCAGAGAATGCCCTCCAGTGCCTGTTCTATCTCATTCTCTTCAATCTTAATTTTCTCAAAAGAGTAATTTGCACTCTCTAACTCTATTTCCTCATCTCCCTCTCCTGAACTATTCTGTAAAATGATCAACCTTCCTTCATGTTTTTAATCCGCACCCAAAGACATGTTTATTGATTTTTAGAGAGAAACATCAACTGGTTGCCTCCCATACACACCCCAATCCTTCATGTTTTTTGAAACTTCCTTTTTGAAAGCCATCAGTGCCTAATTCAGCAGCCTCTTTTCCTTCCCCTGACAACTTCACATATCCCCATTATGCAGAGAAAAATACCGAACCTCAGAAAATCACATGCCACAAGTGGTAGGGTCCGAATTCAAGCCTAACACTTTCCAACACCATATTTCTATTATATCAAAGTTCCTTTCCATCCCAAACTGTCTTGTGCACCATTTCCTTAGGGCAAATTCCAAAAAATGGGATTAGTGGGTCAAAGTACATTAATATTTAATAAGTGATAGATATTTATTGAATCCCTATCTATGTACTCAGTATGTCCCTGTGTAGCAGGCATTAAGTTTGCTGAGGAAACAGCAGCAATACAAGACAATTGTCTCCTGTGGCTTGTAGATCTGGGCAGGGAGGTGGGGAAGCAGGCAAGAGGACAGGGAGATAGAATTAAACAAGCCCTAACTGAGCCGGGCAGTTTTGGGAGTTTTTAAAACACAAATTGGGCCATGTCACTTCCATATGTGATAACTGTTTATTTCCATTTGCCCCACGGCAAAGCAGACCTTCCAAAACCTGGATCCCAACCTACATATCTGGTCTCACCTCACCATAACCTATACTCCAGTCACATGCAACTGCTTATTATTTTCCCAAACATACTCTTGAGCTATTCATTCTATCTCCTGGCAAAATCTTATTTACCACACAGGCCCGTTCAGATCTTATCATTTTCTCAGAAGACTTTCCAAACTCTTTCTCTTCCAAATAGAATACCTTGTGTCAATTGCAAGACAGACATATACTTTACAACTCTATTTTACTATGTATCACACTAACTCATAATTATCTATCTGATTATTCCACTGGTATTGAATCTCCTCAAGAGGAGGGATCATAGAACCCCAGAACCTAACACACAGCTGGTCTGGCATATGGTGTGTGCTCTCTGCATGCCTAGGGAGGCATGAAGGAAGGAAAGAGGAAACACCTATTTCATTGAACCACAATGACAACATAGCCAAAAAAATCACTGAAAATGATTTCTGCCCTGGCTCAGTGGTTGAGTGTCGACCTATGAACCAGGAGGTCACAGTTCAATTCCCAGTCAGAGCATATGCCCGGGTTGTGGGCTCAATCCCCAGTGGGTGGTGAGGAATCCTATCAAAGATTCTCATCATTGATGTTTCTATCTCTCTCTCCCTTTCCATTCCTCCCTGAAATCAATAAAAATATACTTAAAAAAATAATTTCCAAATACAGACAGTCATGGACATTATTTTTAAGAATCGCTGAAAGGTCCCAGGTTCGATTCCAGTCAAGGGCATGTACCTGGGTTGCGGGCACATCCCAGTAGGAGATGTGCAAGGAGGCAGCTGATCGATGTTTCTCTCTCATCGATGTTTCTAACTCTCTATCTCTCTCCCTTCCTCTCTGTAAAAAATCAATAAAATATATTTTAAAAAAAAGAAAGAAAATAATTTCCAAATACAGACAGTCATGGACATTATTTTTAAGAATCATTAGTCTCTGCCTTCCTCATTTCCATTTAGTCCTTTCCTTCCTTCCTCAATTCCATTTAGTCCCCTCCAACTTGACACTAACTCCATCCTCAATACTAATGGCACCCAACTCCCAGGTTCTAATTTTATTAATATTCACCTTCTCATGTTGCTAAGAGAATTCCTGACATCATGAGAAAAGCACTGGACTAATAGGAACCCAGAAATTCTAGATCATCGATTCATTCCACAAATATTTATTGAGCACTTGCTATGGGGCAGGTACTGTTGTAAGTGCATTAGATACATTCATGAACAAAAGAGACAAAACTGTCTGCCTTCGTGAAGCATACATTCTATTAGAGAGGGAAGAAGGATGGACAATAAGTAATGAACATGGTAAGAAAGTGAAGATCATTAACACCAGACTGGAAATGGATCTGGGGAGAGGACATATAGATTGCACCTTTGAATGAAACTCCTCCATGCGAAGATGAGATTTGAGAAAGAAGGTGATGCAGTGGCCTGATGCAGAGATATGTGAAAGGAGCATCCAGACAATGATAACAATATAGCAAAGGCTGTAAGGGGGAGTGTGCCTGGCATGTTTGAGGATGGACAAGAAGGCCTGTGCGGCCAAAAGAGTGGAAGGAGAGGGACAGGAGAGGAAATCCAAGAGGTTAAAAAGCCAGGTGATGAAGAGTCTCATCAACTGTTTTAATCAGGGCTTGGGCTTTCATTCCTGTGAGAGGAGCATTCACTGTAGACTTTAAGTAGAGCAGTACGCTGATTTGACTTGAAGTCATTTGGCTGCTGGGTTAAAAACAGACTGATTGTAGGGAAGAAAGGATAGAAGCTAAGGAGCAAGACAGGAGGGCATTGTAGTAATCCACCGCCCCGCACCCCCCCCCCCCCCCCCAATGATGGTGGCTCAAAGCAGGATAGTGGCAGAGAAGGGGAGAAATCATTGGGTTCCAGACAGTTTTTTATAGAAAGAACAGGATTTCCTGACTGGTTGGGTATAGGATGTGAGAGAAAGAGACAAGGAAGACTCCAAGAGTTTTGGAGTGAGACACTAGGAGAAGGAGGTTTCCATCAACTGAAGTGGGGAGGCTGCAGGAGGAACAGATTTGGCAGGATGTTGGGGGTAGGGGTGAGCAGAGGTTGGGAGTGCAGTTTTGGAGTGCGTACTAGATGTCCAAGGGCATATGTCGAGGACACTGTTGGATATATGAGTCTTGAGTTTGGGGAAGATTTAAATTTGGAAGTCATTAGTAAATAGATGGCTTTTAAAATTATACGACTGATAAGATCCTATGTATTCCAACCCAAATTCAAATATCTGCTTTAACTTAGCCAAATTATCTAATCTCTCCACTTCTCATTTTTATCATCTCTACAATGATAAAGTTAGGCTAAATAAGTGATTTTCAACTGGGTTCCGTGGAACACTCACTAACTAGGGTTCTATAGACAGAGCTTCCAGGATCAGAGATGTTTGCTCTCCCATTGCCTTTGCCAACACGCAATCCATATTTTTACAATGAAAGTCAGACATACATTTAGATATTTATGACATGCACACTATAGTTAACTAGGATGTATGTGTGGGTGGGGTTAGGATAACTTTCCAGGTGAAATAATGAAGAGCATCTCATTTAAAACGACCCCATATATCTGTATCATGCATGGTCAGCTGTCAAAGGGATATGTGTAAATAAAGGTACAGATTAACAGTAGTACACAGTTGCCCAGCTGGCATGGCTCAGTGGTTGAGCGTAGACCTATGAACCAGGAGGTCACGGTTCGATTCCCAGTCAGGGCATATGCCTGGGTTGCGGGCTCGATCCCCAGTGTGGGGCATGCAGGAGGCAGCCGATCAATGATTCTCTCTCATCATTGATGTTTCTATCTCTCTCTCTCCCTTCCTCTCTGAAATCTTTTTTTAAAAATGCTTGCCATAGTCAATCTGTGCTCAAGGTTTCCTCTCTAAAAGATATTTACCAAAAATCAAATGTGAGATGATATTCCATTTCTTTTAAATCCAACTAATGATTGAAGTTGAGTATTCAGAAATTCCTTTGACCCCGAGACCATGGACAATTAATAATTTTAATTGTAGAAAAATACATAAAGCTAGTCCTGGAAGAGGACTTTAGAAATACTTCAGTCAATTGCCCTCCCTTTACAGTGGAGGAGTTGAGGCACAAACGTCAAAAATCATACTGGAACTGGGACTTAGGTCATCTCCTGAGTCCTAGTCTATTGCTCTTTTTACCACACTATGCTGATTTCAAGGCTGCTTCAGAAATGCCACTGACATTTACAATTAAGGCAGAGCCCTGGCTGGTGTGGCTCAGTTGGTTGGGTGTCATCCTGTGCATCCATGGGTTGCAAGTTCGATTCCTAGTCAGGGCACATGACGGATTTGGGGGCTCAGTCCCCAGTAGGGGTATGTAGTAAGCAACGGATCGATGTTTGTATCTCTCTCCCCCTCTCCCTTCCTCTCTGTCTGAAATCAATAAAAACATGATTTTTTTTAAAGGCAGACATCAACACTGATTGATTAGTAATCTTCATATTTTTCTAATCCAATAATTTTACATTAATGTTCTTCCTATTTTCCCACAGTCCTAAGGCTCATCCTTGCCATTGCCTTTTGCCTGGTGTGTGGTATCCTAGTGGTGCTTCTATTTACCCTCGTCCGCCATGGGCCCTGCTGGCAGAGAGGCTCCTATCGGGACATCTGAACAGACAGCTGAAGAAGGGTGGACGTGCCAACCTTCTGTGAAGCAGCATCTCTCAGTGACACAGGATTGAAAGGACAGTTTCACCATGTGGGCGCAACCCTGCCCACACTCTTCCTACTGAGTCTGCCTAGAGCAGGAACTCACCGTGAGTGACCCAGGGACAGCTGCTGGACTGACTGATGAATGAACGCCCAGGTTGCTTGGTTCGGTCTCATCGCAGTGCAGGCTTCTCATTCAGCTAGGAAGAAGTTCTCTGCAAGAGACAGTTGTATTCTCTGGAACAGATGTCCAGACAGAAACAAGAAGTCAAACTCCAATCAACCTGTAGCCTGCAAAGATCGAAAGGTTACAAGGTGTGGCAAAGACATAGATTAAAGAGGCCTGGATAATGGAAAGCGGGGCGGGGGGGGGGGGATTAGATTAGCAGTAGAATTATATAGGATGATTCTTAAAAAAATAAGACCCAATCAGAAGGTTTAATAAATTTGGTTGTGTGGTGTGTTTTTTCCAGCCACTAAGTAGGTTTAATACAAATGCACACACACACACTCTGGAAAAGCAACTCCTACCCAGTGTTTGATAGCCAACACATACATACACATTTCTATATTGAAAATGCCTATATTTGATTATCAGAAACTGTAATATCAACTACTTTAGTTGTAGCTCAGATCATTTTCCCCATAATTTTTATAATGGGGAATAACTAGAAAATCTACGTATCCCTGGTTCTTTTTTTTTTTTTACCTCAACTATCAGAACTCGATATTTTTAAAGATCTGATTTCTTTATTTCATTTTAAAATTAAGAGATTTCGCTTTGATAAGGGCTATTCATAGCCATGGTGAAATGATAATGTATTTTAATTGCTGTAAATAAATCTGAATTTCTCAAGTGGTGAGGTAGATAGAAAAGTAGACTGAAGGATGATGACCGACTGCCTCAGCTCCGTGCCAGCTTTAGGCCAAGTTGGAACAAATGTTTTAAAATCTAAAACCTTGGCTTCATAATCTAGAAATGAAGAGTCCTGACTCTTCACAGAAGTCACATCTAGTTCTCATGCTCTATGAACAATGTGTTTTTTCATTTTGTACTCTGGATTGGTCATTGTCCAAGCAAACACTTCCACGAATGGTACCGTTGTAGTAAGCCTGAAATTTGTTCTTAACAATTATATTCTGCATTGAGCTTCACCCATCCAGTTGGTGGAAAATTTGATTTCCTTCATTGGTAGCATTCTTCACCTCCTCGGGTTCAACTAAAAGTCCCAGAGTGTACCTAGTGGAAAGAGTCAGGGGAGGGTCCAGTAGATTGCTGTCCACACTGGTCTCCAATCAGCTCACTTTCCATTCCCACGTGGTGCTCTAAAGGTAGGGCATGGGTGCCATGACTCCCAAGGCTGTGAACACACTTGGAGCTCATCAGCCTGGCATTGTCCAGTCTCCTACTGGGGTGTTACCTGCAGGCAGTGCTGGGATCTCCCACCAGCATAGAACCCGCTGCCCCCAGAACCCTACCCCATCTTTTAGTCTTAGTCTCAGAAACCTTCCTCTCCCCTTGGATTCCACAGCTTCCACTGTTAAACTCCAAACATTTACCTCTCATCCTCAATTTTTGCTTAATTCTCACTGAGCTAGGGCTATTGCAAACAAAAGCCTGAGAAGTTGTCTTCTCTTGCCTGGCACCTGCTGCTTTCTGTGGGAACACAGGAGGCACATAGCAAGAAATACAAGATTTGACTACATTCTCAGCTTGGGGAAAGGCAAAACATCTATAGCAGCAAGAAGAAAGAGCACATTTCTGTCTCCACAACGTAGCCAGCCATATCAGTAAGGAAGTCAGAATATCCTATGGTAATAAGTGACGAGACTTTAAAATAGAAGTATGAACAGAACCGCAAGTCATGGATTTTCTCACTCATTCAACCAGCATCTATGGAAGACCTACTGTTTGCTAATCTCTTATTAAGGTGTTTGGCCCCAACAACTATCTTATACAGGGTTGACAGAATGTGAAAGTAAAAGCTTCCACACCTTTTCTTCATATCTTTTCTTACCATAAGTGGCTAAAAGGACCTCTAGTTACTATTGTTCTGAGAGATTTTTAACATCCCTCTGTTCTCTTCCTCTACCATCTCTTGATTACTGTAAAGAAAGTTCTCACTCCCAACTTAGCTGTTACTTTTACCTTCCACAGAACTATGCTGTTGACCAATGCTGTCATTGTTTTTCATACTTCATGGCAGAACTCCCATGTGACAAATGAAAATTCAAAGTGACAAATGATCTATAGTGATAAAGCAAAGAGCACAAATGTACCGTAACATTCCTCAGGAAATAAGTTAATCATCCAATTTCCATAGGAAATTATCTCTACTGATAAAAGGGACTTTTTCAGATGGGTCAGGAAAGATGGGTCCAGTTGACATGATGATAAATATTGTATGAAAAACAATTGCTAGGGTTGAGATAAGCTCTGCTCTGAAATGTATTCCCCACATTTGAACCACTGGAAAGGTCTTTGAGCAGAATTAGAATATTGCAATAATTACTATATCAATGTAGGGACATTCCCTGCCATAAAAATGATCAGCAATGTATATGTAGGAAAGTTCTAAGGAAGAGTTGAGGTAGAATATTCCTAGCTAGAATGGTATTGCATAAAGAAAGTATTAAGAGAACATGATTACAAAAAGAATAATTGGAAGAGTACAAGCATTAGAGACAAACATTTTACTGGAAGTCATTCAAACAAGAAAACTTTTTAAAATTAAAACTGGCATTTTTTTCTCCTGATCACATTCCCTATTCTCTCAATGTTCTGTTTTCTGCCTTGTTCTAATATTGTTGGCATTGATTCTCTCTTCATAGCCAGGGGGGGATTTCTTGGTAAGTGAAAGCCCAACTGTTAGTTTTCTCTTTTAAAATTTTCTTTATAGAAACTCTATTTGAACAATAAGGGCTACATATATACAAAGAGTAATAGAAATATAAAGGGGTAATAGGAATATAATGCAAGCCACAAATACATATGGGATTTCAAATTTTCAAAAGGTAAAAATAATGAAATTAATTCTAATAATAAAATTTATTTAACCAGTGCATCTAAACTATCACTTCAATGTATAATCATTATTTTAAAAGTTTATTAATGAGATATTTTACAGGTTTTTATTTGAAATCTGATGAGTGTTGCACCCTCACGCACATCTCAATTTGGACCAAGTCTCAACAGCCACATGTGGCCAGTGGCTGCCATATTGGACAGTACCACTTTAGACCATTAGATGGCAATCCTTTGAAGCAGAGAGAATGTATTTGTTATAATTTGTAAAATCCACTTTCAGGTTATTGTGAAAAAATAAAAGTCAAATTTTTATGTCTACATCTTACTATTTTTGCATGTTTGCTGAATCAATAAAAGATTTTTCTGAAATTTTTTTTTTGTAAACTTGCCTTGCCTACTATACTTTAGAGAAAATATACTTTTTCTAAAACTACCCTAAACTAAATGGACTAGTTCCTTTTCTTATCAAATATTTTAAGAAAAAAAATGACATCATGCTTAGAAAATAAGTACTGCCAGATTTGGGGGGAAGGGTGTCTTTTAAAGTAATTTTAATACAATTACAAGTGATTGTATTCAAAACAAAAATAAGTGCAGATAATATAGAAGAGTATAAAATACAAAGTAAAAGATCTTCCTACCCACTTCCAATTATCGGAGGCAGTGCTGTCAACAACATCTGCTCTTTGTTCCCCTGTGAGTAGCATGAATTTTATGAACTACACTTATGCCTTTATTTTCTGAAATTTTACATCTTTCACTGCTCATATAACCCATTTTGCCCTCTTTCTTGTATTCTTTTTTAAATTTTATTGATGTAATTTTAAAAGGATACATGCGCACAAAATATGTCTATATTTTGTCCTCTTACCTGTCAATTGGCTAGATATAAAACTTTTCAGGTTGAAAATCACTTCCCTCTAGAATTTGAATGCAGTATTCTGTTGACATCTAGCATACAGGACTACTGATGACAAATCTGGTATCAGTCTGATTCTCATTCCAATGTAAGTAATCTGCTGTTGTCTGTTTTATTTTATTTTATGTATGAGTGTATATACGTATGTTCATGTGTATGTATTGCTGAATCTTTTAAGATATTCTTTTTAGTATTGAGGTTCTGGAATTTTGCTAGAACATATTTAGGCATAGGTATTTGTTTGTTTGTTTGTTTTGTCTAATCCTGTATGGCTTACATGTGTCTTTGAATCAAGAAAATTGTGTTCTGGAACTTGAATTTCCTGACTCTATCCTTTATGCCTCCATTTTTTCTCATATTTTCCAGCTTTTTATTTTATTTTTCTACCTCCTAAGAAATACCTTTTTCTAGAACACCATCTTGGTCTTTAGCAAATCTATTTTAATGTTTCCCCCAGGAATTCTTTCCTACCTATTGCTTCTTTTTCATAGCAGCCTTTTCATATCTTATGAATGCAATCTATTCTTGAATATCTTTAGGACACTATTAAGAATTTTTTCAAGTTCTCCTGTACTCTCTACATTTTCTCTGGGCTCAGTTGTTTGAATTTATTAACCTTGAACCTTTTCTTTCATGCCCTCATTTTTTCTCAAATTCATATGAATTATAATCCACAAATGAAGAACCTTGTGGGTTAATTGGAATGGCCAGTGTTTATTTCCCTTTTAGCTCTGTATATTTGTTTCCCTAAGAAACACCTTCTTGAATAACTGCTTTAAAATTCTCTTATGCTAATTATAATATCTTGGTCATCTCAGGACTGGTCTTAATTGTCTTTTCTCCTAAGTATGGGCTATGTTTTTCTGTTTCTTTGTATATAGAATAATTTTGGATTGTCTTAGACATTGTGAATGAGCTATTTTAAGACGGGATTTTATTGTGTTCCTCTAGAAATTTCGGTGTGTGTGTTTGTTTTTGTTTTTGTTTTTTTAAGCAGTCAGTTAAGTTGGCTGAACTCAAACTGCAAACTGTCTCCCCTGCAGAGGGCAGCAGCTCAAATCTCAGTTCAGTTCTTTTAACCTAAATTAGGCTGCTTGAAGCCTTCCCTGTGTATGGTTAGTTCAAGTTGTGGGGGTCAGCCACAGAGTTTGTATGTAGTTTTCCTGTCTGGCTTTCAATTTTGGGGGATTTTCTTCTCACTTTTAGAGGCTGTAGATGCCTTCAAACTCTGTCCTCTAGTACTTCAAACTAGTAAAACTATGGATTCCCATCCCCCCCCCCACACACACACACGTTAGCTACTTCATCCCCACTCTCTGCTGCGTCATGGCACAAACTTGAACATGCCTGCAGGCTAAGAGCCAGAAAAAATAAAAATCACCCTTTTATCCAATTGTTGAGTCCCCTCTAGTATCTGCCTGCTTTTGATCACTTCCAAGTATCTTCAATTAGATGTATTTTGCCCAGAGTTTATAGTTGTCCTCTGTGGAAGTAAGTCTCATAGGAGGCACATAACGATTATTGGAAGTAGATGCTCTCACTTGAATGGGAAGGGCTGATTTGAGGTTCTGTATAAGGGTGGATTATATAGCATCAGGTGCCCAGTGGTGTTTGTGGGCAGGAAGTGGTATGTCAGCTAGGGACACATCAAAAACTGAAGGGACTGTACTCTTGGCTGGAGTGAGTGTTTCTGTATATGTATCTTCTGAGTGGAGTGACCTTAACTTTTATAAAATTTCCCTTCATGTCTGTGATGTAATTCCTGCATTACCTCAACATCTGCTCTGTTTCTCCAGGGTACAGCAGCCACACCAGGCCTTCCTCTCCTTCTTCTTTTCCACATACTTGTGAGGTTGAGGAAAGACTCAACCACTAGTTTGCAGATATAGTCTGACACCTACTGTCCATAAATGGTCTTTGCATGCTTACTTTCATAGTTGAAAAATATGACTCAAAATACAAATTATATTTTAGTGTTTCCTATGAATGAAAGAAATAGCAAATCTGGGTTCTTTTACCCACAATCCAATGATCTGCCTCCTTCGTTCTAAACCTCATATCTAGCTAAAATGCACTATCACTATTTCCTTAATATTGGACCAGAACTTGAGCTTTCATTATATCAGTCAAACACTGGTGTTGTTTATTACCTATATACAGTTTGAGGTTCAATTAAGGCCTCCAGCTGTTGCCTGGGGGGAGAACACAACTTTTCCTCATCCAAATTTAAATTCTGTGGTCACAAATGCAGAAGAGAAGATAGAAAAAAGGTAGACCAAGACTTTGCAATTTCATTTCTCTTTTCCTAGAAACTATTGCCCCCCACATCTTCCCCAGGTTCCAACATTCAGATCTCAACTTAAATGTCACTTCCAAGAGAGCCTTTCTGCCCTCCCTACACCCTACCCTGTTTTATTTCTTCACAGCACTTATCTGTAACTGAAACGATTTGACTCATTTATTTTTCAAGGTGTCTACTGTCCTTCTCCCCCACACCACCCCTCGCCTCCTGCCAGAGGTAAGGGCCATTTCCTTGTTCACTGCTACATTCTCAATACTTAGAACAGGGCCTGATACATAATATTAGTTTAAAAATCTAATGGATACAATTATTTTGTGACATCAGTCACCTGCCTGCCTAGAGATTCTGTTTGGTTTGGTCTTAGAAAAGACTGCATCATGAATGCTCACCTCAAGCATCTCTGAACTACAGGGACCTTCTGAGTTGGCAGCACTGAGCTGGGAAGAATTTTATGAGCTCCCCATCCTGGGAGTCCTCAAGGGTATTTTTTTGTTGTTGTAATTGCTGAAGGAAAGTCCTATATAATAAAAGGCTAATATGCAAATTGTCACCTCAAAAGGGAGTTTGACCAGCGGGCGGGAATGGCTGGCCGGGGGTGGGGCCGTGGGCAGTTGGCCAGCCAACAGCCCACGGCCCCAACCCCGGGTAAGCCCCGACCCCGATCGGTCCCCAACCCCACCCTAATTAAGGGTGGGGCTGACAAGCCAACTGTTCCCCCATGCTGCCCCTCTCCACAGCCACTCCATCTGAGCCTGGGGGCGGGCCAGCCAGTCCCCACCCATGCACGAATTCGTGCACCAGGCCTCTAGCATTTATATAAATATGTTGGATTAATGGCAAATTTGATATTCTGAGATATAATAGGAATATTAATATGATCGTCAGAAACTTGGAATCTGATCCCCAGATTCAGAGGAACTCTGGAAGTAATTATTCCCAGAATTTCAGTTATAGGAAAGATGGAGTATGCACACTCCACACCTTCTCTCCTAATGAATATAATCATGACCCCTGGACAGAATGCATGGGGAAACAGAATACTTCTTAGTCTGAAAAGAAAATAACAATAGGTAGATTGGAAAAGAACATCAGAATTTTGAATACCACCAAACTCAAATATATAAATACTAACCATAATGTATATGATCTGAACATACTCATTTAAAAACAAGAATTATCAGAATGGATAAGAAAATATAACCCAACTTTATGCCATCTACAAGAAACTCAGTTCAAATATGATGTACATCGACGAAAAGTAAAATGAGAGAAAAGTATATAGGAGAGTATATATCCCATATCAAGCAAGTATCACATCATTCATCTGTACATTCATCAAATTTGTTGAAAATGTAATAGGCTTAAGACATTATGCTGAACACTTCAAGGTACTAACTCATCGTCCTAAGAGCCATATTTAAGAATTAATTATATTAATCAGGAGAATAGATAATGGTACCTGGATCAGAGGGATAGGTAGAAACGGGGAAAAACACACCCTATAATCCAAATCTTGAGGTAGCTTTTGATCCATAAAGCAAAGTTTCCACCCATTCACCAAGATTTCCAAGCAAAGTAGTTGGTGGAAATAAAATGGGAAGAGCAAAAACAATTGAATAAAGGATATAATATCTTTTATTGGGGTGTATACCCTTCTTTTAAATAAGCACAATTAACAAAACCAAAGTAGAATATACACTAATCCACTATCGTCGCCTGGAAAGTAATATTCTAATTGGGAAAGAAGTTAAGACAAGGTTAGACATTCTAACTGTTGGGGGGGCGGGGGAGGAGAGGGTATTACATGTATTTTCTATTCTATTTTTGGTTAAACCTAATCTTTTCTTTAATGTAGCAGTGTTTTTTTTATCTTTTCTACCCATCCCATGCTGATCCAGGGACCGTCATCTGGTTTTCTGACTAATATCATGCACTTTTAAATGTGTCTTTCAAGATTATGAGTTAGTTCCTCAAAATGTGCAGAACATAAAATCATGCCTTAAACTTAGTAGATTTTCAATAATATTTGATGAATGAATGCATAAATGAATATGATATTTATTTGATGTGATACATGCTTCCTTCCCTATTGGGATTTGTAGATTCCAGCAACATTAAGTAATATATTGCTACAATCCTGGAAGAAGAGTAGAAAACATTTCCAGAGTACTTATTACATGCCATACACTGTTCTAAGTACTTCATGAATATAAACTGGCTTATAATTTCAATCAAACATGAAAGATATTATTACTAGCCATGCTTTTCAGATGAGGAAGTGGAAGCATAGAGAGGTTTGATCACTTGCCAGACCCAAAAGACTGAATATTAAATGATTCCATTTATATGGAATGCTAGAAAGAACAAATCCATAGAGACAGAAAGCAAATCAGAAGTTGCCCGAGACTGGAGTAAGAACAGTGTTATCAGAGCAGTGCTTAGAAAAAGTAAGTACTCAATAAGGATCAGCTGCTGATATTATGTAGGATTTTTTGCCGGAAAGGTATACAACTGAACCTAAGCAATGCCCATCATGAACTTACTGTCCTCCATTGAACTTGATACTTCTCAACCCATATCATGCTCTTTTTCAATGCAACTGAATATAATCTTCTTTCTTATGTGACTTTAAATTTGTTTCCAACAGTGGTTATTTATATTAAATTTCTCAGGATTCTTTTATGCTGTTGGAAATTCTTTGATCTTTAAAATGTTTTGAAGTACTTTCTTGCTTTTGGAGAGAGTTAAAAGGAAAAAAAAAACCCCACCATCTTCATTTCTGGAGATAAAAACTATAAAATAAAAGGAATGCGAAATGATCAAGTGAGGTAGCGGAGTCCAACTCCAAGTAGCCTGAAGATCTGGGATAAAACATGACTAGAGGCTATTGCCATTAAAAGGATAAGAAATTTAGGTCACAAGATTGAAACTAAAGGAATCAACACCAGAATTGGGGGTAGCTATTCTCAGGAAATCTTTCCAGACATTACTCATGTGTTTATGTACTTTATTTTTGTTACATGAGGCATATAGAATATAGAATAATAAATTACACATATTAGACATCTTGCATATACATATTACAAAATACAACTGTAGAAATACTCTAAACAATAAGGAAGGCTACAATTCACTGCAGAATAAGAAATAAACAACTATAGCAAATTGAATTTTAAAAAGTCAAGAGATATTCTTGCACATTATGTGAATGATCTGTAGCCAAGGATGTTCATTCCAGCCTTGTTTGTAAAAGTAAAAGATTGGAAAGAACCTAAATGTCAACAAAAATGTCTTCTAATAGGAGAAAAGTCTAAGTACATTTCATCTATACAATGAAATAATTTTCAGCCTTCATAAGAATGAGGCAAATTATACAGACCAATTTCAAAGATATATTGTTCATAAGAAATGTAAGATATTGAACTAGGCAATTATAGTTTACTACCACTTATGTAAAAATCAACTATATATACAAACATGTATATATACGTATATGGTGTATATGGATATATGCATGTGTGTATATATGTGTGTATGTACATATATACACAAATATATCCATCATTCATATATATTGTGTATGCATATAAGGTATTCTGAATAATGGAACAGTTGATGCTTTCTAAGTCTCATTCTTGTAACATCAAAGAGTAGCTGGGATTAAAAAAACACAAAGAAAATTTTAAGTGCTTTCAGTTTTCAGTGTTATTTTTTAGGGGTCTGAATTTAGCCTTACTGGTACTTCAATGAAACAAATTATAACTCCAATATTAGTACTAATATTTGCAGCAGCATTTGCTGAGCTATTGCTATGTCCCAGGTACTTTTTCATGCACTTTGGAAGTGCACAGAAATCCTCCCAAAAACGCTATAAAATACATATTACTTTTGTTCATTTTAAGATGAGGTAGCTGAGGCACAGAGAGACTAAGTCACTTGCCTAACTCTCTCCCTCTCTTAAGTGAAGTGGGGATGGTGACTGTGTTCTTCAGTCATCAAGGACAACAGACAGCCAGTACCATTTTTATCATCAAAGTTCTTGTCTTAAATCAGCAGGACCCCTGCCAGGATACATTTCTTGGTCACACTGAATACAGCATTTGATATGCCTGCCTCACCCTACCTCAGACAGCTTTACTGAGAATTGGGAGGTGAACATTTGTGAAATGTGTTAACATCTCAAGGGAAAATGAAACGCATTCTATGATTCTAAAATACATAAGGCAGACAAGGTCTTACAATCTCAATACAGGTGATATTACCATTTACGTGTCTGGTATTTGTAAAACAAGAAAAATCCCTTTTCTATTTGGAACTCATGCATTTTTAGGAAAGCTAGTTCCCTTTCTAAATTAAATCTAGAGAAACCTCCAATTGAGGGAAAATTGCAGAAGAAATTCCTGAGAGGTCCTGGGCACAAAAGAGACAACAAGGAGTGACTAAAGAAACAGGAAAAGATGCAAACAATTATAGCTCCTACTGACAACCAACAATCTCTCTCTCTCTTCCTCTCTCCCTCTCTCCCTCCCTCTCTCTCTATTCTATCTCTATCTCTGTCTCTATCTCTCCAAGCCAAACTGTTTCATAGCCCCGCTACTTTCTTTTTTTATTATTATTAATCCTCACTCAAGGATATTTTTTTCCATTGATTTTTAGTGTGGAAGAGAGAGGGAGAGAGAGAAAAAACATTGATGTGAGAGAGACACATCATATGTTGCCTCCCACATGCGCCCAGACTGGTGCTGGGGATCGAGCCTGCAACTGAGGTAGGTGCCTTGACTGGAATCAAACCCTGGAACCTTCAGTTCTCAGGCCAATGCTCCAACCACTGAGCCAAACTGGCTAAGGCTCATAGCCCTCTACTTTTAATAAGGACAGGGCTGGCTCAGAACAGGCATAATTCTGAAAATTATAAAATATCATAATGCTGATATGTCTTTTTATGGGAGATTATCAAAACATTTTACCTAAAGAAAAGAAATGAACAACCTCCTTATTCTGAGCAAACGTCTTGCCGAGAGTATTGGAGGTTTTGCCCTTTGTTTTTGGACTCAGACTCCCTCTCCTGTAAAAGCTGGGCTTGTGAAATATGCAGCATGGTTATTTTAGCAAACCATAAGCAAGAAAATGGTAGACTATGTTGTGAGAGGGCATTGGGACTTGCTCTTTGAAGGCCTTTCTCAGCACAGTCAGCTCTGAACTGTGAGCCAGAACACTGCAGGAAGGTCCCAAGGCATAAACATCTTTCCTCTCTAAAATAGTGTGGCTCATGAAGAGAGTTGTAGTGAGCAGAACAGAGTCAGAAGTGAAGAGCTGGGATAAAGACATTTATTGTATCTATTGATTTTTATGAATTCTGCTGTTAAGCCTTTACTCAGAGAGATGGGCCATGTTTTTAGACTGGCTACTTAAAACTTCATGATGCCTGAAAAGGGAGAACACCCCCCCCCCTTTTTTTGCAATAGAAATAGAAATGTCAGCAAAAGGTATTGGTTTGTTTTCTTTGTTCTTTTTATCAGCAAAGCCAGTGTGTGGCTATTGTTTGCTGGCCTAACAAAAATGAAATCAAGGCTTTCACCCAACAGCCTTCTATTCTTTTGCCAAGTGCTGAATCAACAGTCCAGCTTCTGCAACAGCTTGCTTTAATGATCCGAGACAGCTTCTGTTGGAGTCTTGCACAGAGTCACAGAGGAAAGGGGAGTTACAGAAATCAGAAAGGTACAGAAACTGACTTGGCACTTTGAAGACTATTTGGGCTGGTGTCAAATCAGTTCCTCAGGGAGGCACGACGGGAATTATTTATTCGCTTCCTACTTCATGTTTTGCAGTTATTTCATTTGTTATCATATAAATTGATGCTTTATAAAATCCTCATCCTTCCCATTCAGCAGAATGCATTTGGCCATTCTCAATACATCCTTTTACTACCTTCATAACCTCTTTGGGAATTTTGACTTGTTGGTTCTTAAGACTGTGGTGACTCTGCCTAACAAGTATAGTCAGGGTTTCAAATTAGATAAGCAGCCCCCAATCCAGAGACTTGTTGGGGTCTGGGGGTGGTACATGGTTCACTCTGGCCCTTTAAATGGCAGAACTGAAGTTCAGCTCTCACAGTCCAAGCTGCTAGAAGCTTGAGTGAGCCCCCAGGACTATGAGTTAACAGTGGTGATTCATCATAACCGTTAAGGCATTCTGAGCTGGAGGGAATCAAACTTCCTTTGGGACATTCAAGTCACCACCCATCCTGTCTAGTTTGTGGCACTGGATCTGCCATCTTCCAGGAAACCTGCAGTGGGAGAGATGTTCGAGATCACAGTCACAAAGGGACAGCAGCAAGGAATGGCCGGTTGCCTTTTTCAACAAAAGCCACTCTAACAGTCTGAGTGCTTTTGTGATAAATATTGGGTGAGTAATGAATGGACTATGTATGAGGCCTCTTTAACCCTGTTGATGGGTGAATGCCTTTTGGTCATCTTTTATATAAAAGACTCCTTGAGTAAAGTTGAGGAAGTGATAAAAAATGAAACAAAAAGCTGGAGAGAGAGAGAGAGAGAGAGAGAGAGAGAGAGAGAGAGAGAGAGAGAGAGAGAGATATCAATTAAACATGTCTGAGATAAAGCCAGTTATTTTATTTGGGTCATCTCCACTGTTAACTGCCCATGTGTAATATATCTGTCTGCTCTCACTTAAAATATTGGGAGATTTTTCCCAATGTTGAGCTGGCTTTCCCCCATTTTCCAAGATATCTTTTACCAAATGAAGGAACAGGTGAAGTTAAGGAGTGAAACCAAGGAAAGAGTCACCAGCTTCCAGGACCTGATTTCTTAATCTTCTGATACCATATAGACTTGGACTCTGGGAAGAAGTCAACTGATAATGTAATAAATTAAACACTAAGAGACATACACTTTACTTTTATGAAAAGAAAAGTTTGCCCTGGCCAGTGTGGCTCAGTTGGTTGGAGCGTGCTGTCCCGTGTACCACAAGGCTGAGGGTTCCATTCCGGTCAGGGCACAAGCCTAGGTTTCAGGTTTGATCAGGTTTGATCAGGTTTGATCCCTGGTCGGGTCAAGTAAGGGAGGCAACCAATCGATATATGACCTTTCTACTCTCCACCCTACGCAGTTTAATTTCAGTTGATTTTGTATTATTTTGCAGTTTCACTTCCCCCTTGTGCTTTATTTGATTTCATAGAAACAGGGTATTTACTTTCCATTTCTGTTACTCATGATGTAGGCCACAAATGGGCTGGAAATGAGGGAGAATGCAGATGAGGCTAAGTCATCTTTCTGATATTTAAAATTACAGACACATGGTATTTTTGGAGGAGTTTATCTCTAGGTCAAATTTTAATAAAAAGATAATCAGTATTATAAAGTTGATGTTGATAAGAAAAAAACACAGGTTGTAGGCCTTCCATGTTATTTCATGAAAATGCACTGAAAACAAAGTGAGTTAAATTATTTGTTTTTCCTTCACTTAAAAATCTCAATATAAATTTTTAGTAGAAGTATAACCAGAAGTGACTCCTGAATGATCAAGGAAAGATGAAATCATGGCTATTAGAGCTTGTGGGTTAAGTGAAATATAAGTGGTTTAGACCAGGGACTTTGAAATCCAAGAGACCTGGTTTGAATGGTTCTGTGGCTTTCTAGTGATAAGACACTGGAAAAGATGAATACTTTCTCGAAAGCCTTGGTTTCCTCACCTCTAAAATGGGATAATAACAGTGCGTTCCTTTAAGGGTTATGATGAAAATTAAATGAGACAATACATTGAAGTCCATACACAAAGTAATAGCACATAAAATAATTTCTCAATAAATGATAGATATAAGACAGGATGATACATGACATATTTCTTTGAAAACTGGTCTGAAATTAACCAGAATTTTGGATTAACTAGAATTTCTTTTCCTTGGCCATTTGAGATAGTTTAGAAAAACTTAATACTTTTTTTTTTGGAAAGTGCTAAATAGTGATTTCCTGCATATTGCTTGTTTCCGAACTAAGGCACCATGGAGCCACAGTCTATTTTAATTTCTTATTATATTATTCATCAGGGACATTTTGCAAAACCTGGGCTTATTCATGTTTTTATTTTTTAAATATATCTTATTGATTTCAGAGAGGAAGGGAGATGGAGAGGGAGAGGAGAAACATCAATGATGAGAGAATCATTGATCAGCTGCCTCCTGCACGCCCCCTACTGGGGACTGAGCCCGCAACCCTGGGCATGTGCCCTTGACCGGAATTGAACCCGGGACCCTTCAGTCCGCAGGCCGATACTCTATCCATTGAGCCAAACTGGCTAGGGCTGGGCTTATTCATGTTTTAAAACGAATTTGTTTGCTGACAGATTTTAATTCAGGAATAGAAACTACTTCATTTTAATATTTGTAGATAATCTTAAACTGTCTGTTTAACATATATAGAAAAAATGACACCTTTTGCCTAGCTGGTGTGGCTCAGTGGTTGAGCATCGACCTATGAAGCAGGAGGTCACAATTCAATTCCAGGTCAGGACACATGCAGGGTTGCTGGCTCCATCCCCAGTAAGGGATGTGCAAGAGGCAGCCAATCAATGATTCTCTCTCATCATTAATGTGTCTATCTCTCTCTCCCTCTCCCTTACTCTCTGAAATCAATAAAAATATATTTTAAAAAATGACACCATTTGGGCATGAACTATATTACAAGTTTTCATGAGTATTCAGATATGGTTGTCAAGAATGAACACTGAACTTCCTGCCTCTTGGTAATAACAGATAGTCTAAAACTCTGTTTACTTTGCCATGGTTGTTAGTCCAAGGAAACTCAAGCACAAGGATTAAATAAACCTGCTGGAGACGCTGAGATTAACTATAGCAAAAAAGCAAGTTATTGAGTGCTTAGTAGGCAGGTGCTCCAAGAGGTTATATTATTTAATTCTCACTACTGTCTCTCAAGGGAAATATAAATAGTTTACAGATGAGGAAATTATGGTGCAAAGAGGTTAAGGGACTTGACTATGATCCTTTTACCACCTTATATTTCCTTCAAGGGCTGATGATTAAAAAATGTCTGAATGTAATAATTTCATAGCAGATGGGAAATCTTATTCACTTAAAAATCCTTTTTGGGGAAAAATATGTAACATTCTAAATTTTTCTCAACTCTGGTAATACTGGAAGTGTTTGGATTAACCAGTAACAACATTTGAATTGGAAAATCCTTAACAATTTATCTATTGCTAAAAGAGAATTACAGGGGTTAATTTTAATGAGAAAAAGGACACAGAAAGGCCTTTTCCTTAATCAGTTAATACCTCAGTAATGGTTTTAAATTGTTAAACCACCGAACAGGTATTTCATTTTCTCTCTTGACCCAATTCTGAAAATATGGTCAGAACTTGATAATCTTCTATAATTAAATGAAAGCATGTTTTTGTTAGTTTTGACTTAAAGTATTATAAGTCCAAAATCCTTTATATATGAACAGCATTATACTTTAACAAAGACATTTTCATTAATAATAATGAAATTTATTAATAATAAATTTAGTTTCTGGGATAGGATTAAGTGCGCAGAGGAAACCAGAATATTATTTATTTATTTTTAAACATGAAAACTATATATGGGTAGATACTTATGTCTATATGTCAAGGAATCCTCATATCATTTTTTGCCAGATGTTGCTGATAATTTTAAGTCTATACAATATATGAGTTGGGTATAGAGGAACACAAAAATACTAAATATATGTGTTGAGATAAACTTGGAGAAAAACAAAAAACAACCATGTAAGAAATTAAAATGAGGTCCAGGAGAGATTCCGTGGGATCTTCAAGCTTGCCAACTCAATGGAAAAGTGTTTTCTGACACTGTGTATCTGCAATAAGACTTTCTGTAGCAAACTGTCTGCCAGAAACATCCTGGGAGCCACATATAAAATTCCACATTTTCTAGTAGCTACATTTTAAAATATATTTTTACTGATTTCAGAGAGGAAGGGAGAGGGAGAGAGATAGAAATATCAGTGATGAAAGAGAATCATTAACTGGCTGCCACCTGCATGGCCCCCCCTCCCCACCCCCCGCAACTGGCGATTGAGAGAGCCCTGACTGGGAATAGAACCATGATCTCCTGTTTCATAGGTCAACGCTCAACCACTGAGCAACACCGGCCGGCCAGGCTAGTAGCTACATTTTCAAAAAGAAATACGTGAAATTGATTTTAACAATGTATTTTATTTAATCAAACATATATCCAAATATTATTTCAACATGTAGTCAATATAAAAGTTGTTTTTTGTTTTTTTAAAAAATATATTTTATTGATTTTTACAGAGAGGAAGGGAGAGGGATAGAGAGTTAGAAACATCGATCAGCTGCCTCTGATGTGCCCGAAACCAAGGTACATGCCCTTGACTGGAATCAAACCTGGGACCTTTCAGTCCGCAGGCCGACACTCTATCCACTGAGCCAAACCGGTTAGGGCAATATAAAAATTGTTAATGCGATGTTTTATATTTTTCCATATTAAATCTAGTGTTACTTTAACTTTATTTCAAGTATTCAGTAGCCATATGTGTTAGTGGCTACTGCACTGGAAACAGTTCAAATCTTGCTGAATTGTGTAGAGTTCTTAGGGATTTATTTAGGATCTGGGTATTGATGTAATTAGGCAGACAATTTAACAGCAATATGGAGTTCAATAAGTTTGATTGTCTTGTGGGTTCCTAAAATCCTAAGCCTCTTCTGCCTGTATACTAACTTATGCCACTGATAAAAGCTACTGATACTTAAAAGGCTGTGAAATATTATAAGCATACTAGAGGCCCAGTGCACGAATTCGTGCATGGGTGGGGTCCCTCGGGGTGGCCTGTGGGAATTGAGCCCCAGCTTGTGCCCCCAGGCTCATAGCCCCAGGTCATGCCCCCAGCCTCGCAGACCTGCAGCCCAGCCTGGCACCCTGCCTTGGCCTGGCACCGCCCCCTCACCTGCTCCACCATCCTGCCTATGGGGCGATCGGTCAGGGCTGGGCCCCCTGCCTGGCTCCTTCAGTGCCTGGGAGCCGGCCACTGCTGGTCACCATCTTTGAGGCTATCAGCTGGGTGATCAGGCCCCGGTTGGCCCCCATTTGCACCTGCCTTGGCCTGGTGCTGCCCGCTCACCTGCTCCACCATTCCGCTGCAGTCCCGCTCTCAGAGCCCATCGGGGTCGGCAGCGCCTCCACTGCTGCCTGCTGCCAGCGCCACGTCTCCAATGCCTGCCATGTTCTGCGCCACCCCCTGGTGGTCAGTGCACGTCATAGCGAGTGGTCGAATTCCTGGTCAAACCACCACCTGAGGGGACAATTTGCATATTAGGCTTTTATTATATAGGATATCACATAATTTGGAAGGACATCTTCTGTGTCGTTCCCCTTTCTTGATTGTAAATTTGATAGTGTGTGCTATGAAAGTGTCAGAAAAGCTAAGGCAAACTTGGATTTTGAATAGAAAGATAAATCCAGAAAGAGAAGTTTGAGAGGGGGGGGTGTGAGGGACATGGGACTGATTTAACAGAAGAGGGAAAGAAGACACAAGTCCTCCTATCCTTCCTGTCTCTTGTTTAATTTTACTGTTTTAGGAACAACACTACAAACTTGTGCAAATCTAATTAATGGCAACCAGGGGATTTGTGAAAAATCTTGAAACCACATCCTATAAGCTACAGTTGAAAGCACTAGGAATATGGCTTTTGGGCTTTTGGAGATGAGAAGCTGTGGCTGGGGTAGTGAGAAGGACAGGAAAAGGGACAGGATAATTAGCTGTATTGGCAAATACTTAAAAGGATGTCACATAGAGGAAGAAAAAACAAACAAAAAAACTATTCATGAAAGAGAGGGCAAACTGAATACAAAGAGTGGTTTCTAAAACTGCAAAATGGGAAAAAAAAATGTCTGGGGAGGCAGGGAATTTTCTACTACAGGAGATGGGCAGGAAGGGGCAATTCATGTTGCCTAAGGCTTCTCCCAACTCCCATCGTCAATTTTACTTGTGCCCGATATTGAACAGAGAGGCGGTGTGGAGGTTTAACACTTGGAGTGCGGGTGAATTTCCCGCCAAAATATAAGATGGCTCTGTCTTTTGGTTTTGTTCCATCCACCAAAAGGGTGGATTACAAACAAATATTTGGTAATACGCAGTTACAATCGGCCCGAGTTTACACGTTTCCCGCACTCCACCGCAAATCTATATGAACCGAGTTAAAGATGGCTCCCGCGGAGTACGCGCAATTCACGCGAGCCGACGTAACTCGTTTCCCGCACTCCAAGTTAATAGTTCACCGGCCTTGATGTTACAAGTCCTGTGACTAAATCTCTTCTCAACCTCTAGGAGTTGGGTCGTCTTGGGCAAGTCTCTTGGACTCTCTGGGTCTGCTTCATCTGTAACAGAAATAACGCACCTCACACCTACCTCTGGAATTATTGGAACGCTTTGCAACCTGTAAGATAAACACAGGTGTCTGTTTCCAGGGGATAAGCCGAGAAGACCTCTTAATTCAGCCCTCCTGTTTCTTTTTTCTTCTTCCTTCCTACTCTATTTCTGGTTTTGTCTTCCCACACCCAGCTATTCCTGGTACCACTCCTTAGATGCACCTTATCTTAGGGCTGCAGTACAGGAAAGTCTAATGTAAATGCGGTGTTTTACTACCCCAAGGCAGGGCAAGGTCAATAAAGTCAAGAAGCAAAGTCTGTAAGAACTACTGTCTACACTTTTCATCCTGCAGTCGCCATCTCTGAAATACGAGCCAACCACTGCAAGGGATTCCAAAGAAATTACAACTTCGGGATTGCTCTGCAGTGTATTAAACCACTATCAGAGACCTTTAACCCCCACTAAACTAATGTATCCGTGCAAGCCGTTCTAGACGATCATAGTTTGAAGTCTGCAGCAGAATCACCTATTTTTGAACTATCCTCTTTAGAGTTCACCTGATAGTGGAGGCTGAACTTCTTTAATTAAACCTTTACCGACAGGTTAACACACGATATCCTCTTATTTTTCTAACCTGACTCTCCCCCCCTCCCCGCCATATGTTCAGGGAGATGGTATCAAGGGCACAGACTCTGGAGTCAGATTGCTTGTTTTCAAACACCAAGTCCCACTACTGTGGGGAAGGACATCATTTTACCTGCAAAAACGAGGATAACTCCGCTATGACAGAGTTGAAGATTAAGTAAGCTCTCGACACGTGACCAGCACGCAATAAATGGAGCTATCCGTGTATCTTTCTGGCCCTGCCACCAGTAAAAGGCCGAAGGCATCTCCCAAGCTTTGGTTTTGGCGACTGCCCAGGTCAACCGACATTTAAATTCTTCTCTACAGCTGTCCCGGGAGTCTCAACAGCAAGTGAACCTGCCGGCTCGCAATCCGGCCAGACAGGTTGGTAGTCGGCTGAGGCTTCGGACTGCCTCCGGGATACTCCGGGGCATTTGAAGTCAAGGTCTCGGCTGGAGAAATGCTTGAAAACAGGGCGTCAAAGAACTAAAGAGCGCAGCACCCTGGGCTGGTGCAGCTACAGCCCTGGGGAACCAGAGCCACATGCGGAGGGGCGTGGCCCTCCTTCCGCGCGTGCGTGCCCAGGGGCGTGTCCTTCCCAGCACGCGCCGCGGGGCGGGGCCCTTCTCGCGCTGCGTGGACTCAAGGACACCACATCCGGGCTCGCCCTACTGCGCATGTGTGCCTGCGG
>NW_005871056.1:5103105-5137799 GCF_000147115.1 Myotis lucifugus
GGGCTGAGGGCCGGGGAGGAGGGATGTGCCTCGGCCGCCGCAGCCTCCGCCTGCTAAGGAAAGCGATTACCCTCCCCCCAAGCTGCGGACCCCCGACGCCCCCGGATCCCACTGACATCCGCCCGGGGCGCCCCCTCGGCCAGCCCTACCCCGCCTTCTGTTTTTGCTTTGTTTTCTGGTTGTCTCTCCTGCTGGGCCCCGCACTCCCCTCTGCACATCCTGAACCCCACGCATCCTTATCCCCTCGGGGCTCCGCCCTCGGGATCCCTGGCAGCCTCCTGCCCCGCCGGAGCGCTGCTCCTGACAGATGCGGGCAACTCTTGTTTCCTGGGCTCCGCGGCCCTCCTTGCCCCCACCCGTCCCGCATCCACTCTGTCTTTGTTTAGCTTTGTTTCGTTTTGTTAGGAAATGGGAGGGCGCCCACTTCGTTTCTTCTCCAGTCTCCTCCTTTTCCAAAAATCGTGTTTTCCCCCAGGGCTTTTCCTTTCTGCGGAGTAGCTCATTCACCGTGGCCTTTCCTTCGCTGTTGTGCTGATTTTTGCCTCTGATGCGGCCTTGGGAGCGGGTGAAGGAGCCCAGGGAAGTGGCTGTGAAGCGCAGATGTGATTTCATACACTTAACGAGAGTGCCTTCAGGCTGAAATTGTCTCCTGATTTTTAGGGTGTTCAGCAAACCACTCCTGTCTGGAGACCGTTTCCTTTATCAGTTGCTTGGGGGGTTGGGCGGGGGGGGGGAGAAGAAAAGTTAAAGAATGTACCCCTATTGGGGCAGTGTCTCCTAAAGCCGGGGTTTGCGCCCTCTGTTTTTCCCTTGGACCCTGCGCTGGTTCCCCTCACAAAGGAGGGCCCCTGCCTGGTGCTGTTGCCTCTGCTCGGTGAAGGGTTCTTTGGAGCCTCTTGGAGAGTAGTGTCTTCTGGGGGGAAAAAGTAAAGTTTCAGAATAGTTTTTCAGGACCTGCCCCAGTGACTGTCTTTCTTACTGTATTTTCTTTCTCTCTTTATGGCTCTGATAGATTTCTAGGTTTGAAAGTACTGTCTGCAGAGTTTGAGGAAATTGCTTTCGGTGGTCAGGTTTTGTAGGATATTCCTAGTATCCTGTGAGTCTAGGGAGAATATGAAACAGGACTTGCCTTTTTTTTTTTTTTTAAAAGAACTTTAGAAAACTACTTGTTAAAAGTTTGGCATCCTAAAAAGACTTGATTTCACTATTCTTTGGTTTCTGGAAAGTGCTTTCTTGCTTGATTTAACTTGTTATATAACAGGAAACCTCATTAACACTTTAAATGTACACAATGAAACAATGTTTAAGAGGCTATGTCTCAAACTTGTGTTTTGTTTTTAATATCGCAATGGAACATTTAGACCTATTTAAGAGAATGTTACATTATACTCCTAGTTTGGAAATAGGAAGTAGAACATATTAAGGGAGAGAAAGGGGAGTCAGAAGGTTATTCCAAGAAATGTACAGAACCTTTATACTATAGTATAAAGTTAGACTAAAGTTTATAGTCTAGTTTATGGAAAGTGCCACCATTTGTATTCCCCTAGGAGGCAATGGATATTCCTCTTTTTCTGAAGTGGTAGTAGTCAGTAAATAGTCCAAAAAATTTGGTGATTTTTTTTTTTACATTGTCGTGAAAAAGTTATGGAATTGTGGAAAGGATGAGTTATTTGTAAGAACTTAATGTTATCCATAAATAAGTAAAAGCTGGTTGCCTATATTGGTGACTATATTGGCTTCATTACATTTGTTAAAATGTTGATAGTGTAGTTAGGTTCTCAGTAGATACTAAATTGTGGTATAAATAAAAAGGATCTGTTTTAAGTAATTTGGCTCCATTCTTCAAGCAGTTCTACTTAACACAGGTGAATTTGAGGTTCCCATTGCACATAACTTTCACCTGTCTTCCTGATTGAAGTACTTAAAATTAGTAAAACACAGGCATACCTTATTTTACTGCACTTCACAGGTGTTGCGTTTTTTTACAAGTAGAAGGCAAGGTTCTCCAGCAAAACGATTACTACTCACTTTAATGCATACTTACTTAATGGCCTTGGTGTGGAACCAAACCTGCGCTATCTCCGAATTATGCCAGTAGAAGCAAGGCTATGCAGATAAACTGTAGCAAAAATTTGGTTGTTACTAACAGTTTTAGGTCTAAATGTTGACTGTAATGTTGAGAAGTAATTAGAGGAGTTGTTTTGAAAGATAATCTGTAAGTCAGTGCTTCTCAATTTTATCAAAACCAATAAAAACCTCTTTTTCATTCCAAGTAATTGTAGCGTCTTTTACTATCCTGAAATACTTTAGAAATATTATAACCACTGCCTTTGGCTCTGGGACAAGAGGAAGCTTTTAAAACAAAAAACTGCACTGACTTCAAATTCATGACTTGTTTTTTGAAATCTGTTAAAGAGCTGAGGCCACAGAACAAATCACTAGCCCAAAATTTAAGGACAGAAAGAGTAGACAGACTTCACATTCACTTTTAGACAAAACTGGACACTGGTAAGAGTTATCTAGAATAGCTGACAGAGTGATGAGGTCAGTGTACCTCCTTCCAATCTCTGTCCACAAATCTCACTAGGTACCCCTGGAAAAGATGGGGAAGGGCCCTGGGAAGTATTTGCTGTGGTGCTGACATAGCCGAGAGGAACAGCGGCAAAGCTTTTAGGAGGGGCAGAAGCTCTGCTTTGATTCTTCCCCTCTGTCTCTTCTATGGAACAAAATCCTTAATCTTTTGAGGGAAGGGCTTCTCTGTGTGCCCTGTTAGTGAGCATTCATTGAGTTGGGGGAAGAAAAAGAAAAGGGGAAAGAATCTTCTCTTGGGGAAGGAACACTGAGCCCCAAACTGCAGCCAGGGGATCACACCTTTGAGATCCAGGTACAGAGAGTATGCATAAGACTGAATGTTAATGATAGCACAACAAAGACTGTACCGCCCAGTCCCCTGCCACCAAATTAAGAAGCTTTGAATGACAGGTAACTGCAGAATACGACTAGGAGCAGAACAAGATAAACAAAGAGGCACAGCACAAATAATCCAACAGTGCTTTAGTAAACCAACCTCCACAGGAGCCACTAGCTATTGTGCAGGTATTTGAAGCTTCTGGTACACTGAAGATAATCATAGCAACAGCCAATCAAACCGAGCCCAACTCCTAAACAGATTAACACCCTGCACTAAAGACCTAGCAAAGAAAAGGCGTGCCCATTTCCAGTCACAAAAATTATATGCCTTAGTCTCTGCTGTCCTATGTAACATTTCCAGCTTTCAACAAAAAAATTACAAGGCATGCAAAAGGCAAAAAATTATCCCAAGAGAAAGGATAATTATCAGAATTATACTTTAAATAATATAGATGCTGTTATCTGATAAAGGAATTTAAAATGATTATAATTAATATATTAAAGGTATGAACAGAAAAGTGGAAAACATCCAAGATCAGATGGGTGATTTCAGTTGAAAGATGGAAACTATAAGAAACAACCAAAAGGAAATGCTAAAAGTTTCATTACACAACAGAGATGCAGAAAACCTTCAGGCTCATCAGTAGATTTGAACAACCAAGGAAAGAATCAATGAACTTTTAGATGTCAGTAGAAATTACCCAGCCGAAACACACACACACGCACATGCAAACACACACATGTTAAAAAAACAAAATCCAAGAGCTTGAGGATAGTATCAAACATTTTAATATGTACATAATTAGAATCCCAGAGGAGAAGAAATACTGAAATATCTGAGGAAATACAGAATTTTCCAAAATTAATGTCAGGCATCAAACCACAGGATCCAAAAAGCTTAGAGAACATGAAGCAGGATAAATACCTGGCCCCCCAAACACAAGCAAAACACACCTAGATATACTATATTCAAATTGATATAAACAAAGGACAAAGAAAATCTTGAAGGTAGCCAAGTAAAGAGAAACATTATATACAGAGGAACAAAGATAAAAGTTACAGCAGAGAAACCATGCAAGCAAAGAAACGATTAAATGGTAACTTCAAAGTATTGAAAAGAAAAAACAAAACACAGCAAAAATACCACTCTAAAATGAAGACAAAATATAGACACACTCAAAACCAAGAGAACTCAAAGTATAATATCTTCATTTACATGATAGGTGCATTCCTGGAAAATATTATATGCATATTAAACTAAAAAACATACTTTGTGGGATAGTTCATTATAAATAGGTGTTGTTTTTTGGGGTTTTTTAAAACCTATGTGAATGACCATTTGGATATTTGAAAGTTAATTGAAGACAGTCCTTCAATCTGAGATTGTCTTGTACATTGAGGGGTATCTAGCCCTATCCACTAAATACTAGTAGTGTTTCTAATAATAGTGTCTCTTATGGGGCTCCAACCATTTCTTTAATTCAAAATTTTAATCATTGTTTTTCAGCCCGTTTTTCTGCATCAGCAGTGTTCACATGCTCAGCACATGCCAATCATAGTTCTTAGTCATGAAAATCATAGCAACTCCTTTGAGAATCATAGATTTAGGAGATATCTTTGTCCCTAGTAACTTAAGCCAACATAGTTGTGATAATTTTTTCTAATTTAAGACAGTTATCTGTGCAAAGGTACATTTAAGTGGGGTTCATTCAGTAAAGGTAAACATCTAATTTGCTAATAGTTATTTAAAGATATTTTTAACTTTATTGAACAGGCTACCTGTTTGAGTTTTACTTGCACTTGCATGGACTACTTTTGAAAAGAGTGATCTCTAAAACAGTCTAAAATGAGTGGGATTTTGTAGTTTCAGGACTCTAAGTTCTCCTTAGAAGTAGATCACACTGCCTAAGCAGTGTTCACAATTTGATCTTTTGATGAACAGATTAAAAACAAAACCCCTGAAACAATCTAAAATAATTATTTTGATGCTCTGATTTTGTATAGTAGAGTTGTGAGAACATAATTGAAGGATTGATAAGGTTATGAGTGTAGGAGACTTTCTAATAAATTCTATACTAATTATATTAAAATTTAAATTCTTATAATAGATTTCAGACTTGTATTCTTTAGTCACTTAGTGTATGGGGTTTCTCTCTTCCTCAAACTTTAGTCAAGATACAGAATGTATTTTGGATGTATATCAAATCTTAGATTAGGTAGGCTGTCCCCCAACCTTAGAGTTTCTGGGATTAATTTTAAAAGTGGAATTTTACTTTTTTTAGTTAACTGATAGATTTGGAAGTGTTCTATAAACTGTGAAGTACTGTGGCAGAGATAGGAATAATAGGGCTATTTCTGAGCCAAATTAGAAACCTTTACATTGCTACTTTGTAGTGGGTTAAAGGGAAATTGTAGCAATTTAAACTATTTGTCTTTTACTAAATATAAAGAGAACAATGTTTGGATATTAGGATGCTTAAAACTGTAAGTTGTGTTTGTTATATACTTAGGGAATTTTGTCCCCCACTGTGCATTTACTATAGTGATAGAAAAGTTAAAATACGGCCATTGAAAACCTCTTTTACCCAAAAGGATCTGTTTACGATAATAGAGCAAGATTATTAAGTAGCTGTTTGTGAGCTGATAAATTTATTGAACTAATATAATTAGCTCTTGCATAAGTCAAGTTAGCTTTAAAAGTAAATGAAATAGAAATTAGGTCTAAAAAGTTTCAAGAATATGTACAAACAAAAAATATGTAAATGACCAGTACCGTTGATTTCACAGACATGCCTAATTGAACTCATATCTTAGTTTTTTTCAGGTGAATATTTCAAGGCATTTTTAAGTTCTGGAAAGGAAAGAGTCATAAACATGCATCTTGGAAACAATGTTATTTATTTTTTTTTACAACCAGATTCATGTCTATTTTGTAAGAAATAATAATTACTCCCTCAGATAAAATCAGTATACATGATTAAAATATGAAGAGACATATCTTCTTCAATATTTGATTTATATTGAGTAGGTAAAGCCAACAAAATTAACTGCTGTGGTATATATGCTTGCCCCTTTCCTCATTAAGATATTATTAACAGTGTTTCTTCAGATTTAGGGATTGCTTTTGAATTTTTCTTGCCCTTTAATTTCATGAACATGTATCCAGTTTCTAATAGAAAAGGAATAGATTTTTTAAAAAGTAATACGGGGATCTTAGATAATCTTGTCCTACTCCATGGTGGTGGAAGGATTTTAAAAAATATTTTGACATGACAGATAATGCAAACGTTTCAGTGTTATAACTTCTGAGTAATTATTTGGAGATATGATTGTCAGCTTAAATTTGATACTACCACTGGCTTTCTCTCTAACAACATTATCTCTGGAGTTAGGAATTCTTCAGCAAGAGAACTAAGTGAAATGTACTAAAACCTTTGTAATCTGTTTTATAGCTGTTTAACATAGGTTATTGTACACATTACACATACTGATTTCTTGTTTATTTAGAAGGAAATGCTTTTGCCTATACTTGAGTTACATATTAAAGCATGAAGCTGAAAATTAAAAACAGGTTAAAGTTTATAACACTTTTCCCCCATACACAGCACATTCTTTCTAAGGCAGTCTAGTTGTAGCTTTTAATCTGGGTAAAAATTAATGTTCTGTTAACCATATTTTTTACCTTTTTTTTTTTTGAAACTAAACGAACCTGGTGATATAATTCACTTAGATTTTGAAGCCAGTTGCAAATAAAAGTTGGTCTTTAAGAAGCCAGTAATAAGGGGTTCGGGTTCTCTCCTCAGTTATTACTCAAAATTCATCACTCAAAGGATTAGCCTTTGCCTTAGCAATGGTTCTTCTCCCCTCTGCATTTTCAGTAGGCTATTCCTATCATGTGAATATCTACCACATTTTCAGATGTAGTTTTACAATGTAGCAGAAAAAGTATTTCTGTTGTAGAGTTAGGCCAGAAAATAAAGGCAAAGGCAATTTCCCCAACATAAAAGTTTTCACCTATAGCCAAGTTGGAAGAACTTTATAGTAGATATCCATATACTCACCTCCAAAATTCTCACATTAACATTTCACTATACTTGCTTTAATACATATCCAACTTTCCATCCTTAGTTTTTGATGCATTTCAAGATAAACTCTTCTTTCTAATTCATTACTTGAGAACAAAATTAAATATATAAATTAAATATAAAAAATATAAATCTTTGTTTTACTATAGTTGCAAATATCAAAAAATTTCTATATGTGACACGGCACCAGAGTTAAGTTAGGGTTTTTCAAAATGCTGACACGCCAAGCTCAAAAGGTTCGCCATCACTGTTTTAGAGCATATTGCCTTTATTAATGCCAATTCATTCATTCACTAATGTATTATTTTATGAGTACTCTATACTCATTCATTTTTGGCTAAATGACTGTTTACTTAACTAACATAAGCTACATATATGCACTTAATTTTACTTTTTGTGCAAATTCTTTTGCTTAAGCCCAGCTTTAATCTGCCTGGGTTCCTGTGATGTTAAGTTCCTTCATCTTGTTTTCTGTTCTTAGTGTTAATTTGATGTAGGCTTCTGCTTAGTAGACTCTCAATTCCTGCAATTTTGTGTCAAAACCATATCTTCTACAAGATCATTCTCATTTTATCCATAAATGATCTTAAATGGATTCTCAGTTTTACTGCCAGTCATAAATTAGATAATGTGAGAACATTAAATATTGTTTGAAAGCATGAAGCAAGGGAGTTCATTGAAAAAAGTGAATGTAGCCAAAATGCTGTATTGCCCTCAATTTGACTTTTTAACCCTTAGTACAGTTCTCTCAAAAGAATAAACTGAGAAGTTGCAAAAAAATTCTGTTGGTGTTGTAATCATAGGATATAGAATGAAAACAGTGGAAGTTGACTTGCAAAAATTGGAAATACTTGCAATTTGATTTAGTTAAAATTGGCATGTGAACTTGAGTTTTTCTCATCAAAAAGATGGGTAGGTCTTTGAGAATTTGAAGTGGGACACTTGCAGAAGTAAAGGACATGAAATTTAAGTGATTAGTTTGAACAGATAAATTCTTGTTAATTTAAATGGTATCTAAACAACTGGCAGAATGGCAAATGCTGGTGATATGGCTTCTACCAAGGTCTCATCCAACAATTTTTATATTTTTTTGGTTAGACAGTTTATTGCTATTTATAGAATGTGCCTATAAGTGATGATTGCCATGATCTGCTTGATGATTGAGCTGCTTGATAATAAAAATTGTGAAGATGTTCATCAATATTAATTGGAATTATGGTTGCTTAAGAGTTTTTGCCTTAAATTTTAAAATGTTAAGTTGGTTTCATGTAAAGAAACATTTCCAATAATTAAGATTCCAACTGTCAAAGTGGTTATTTAAACTGTAGTAAATAAGATTGACTTGCAAAATAGTAGTCCTTTGTAGGAATAAAGTTGAAATAAAGTGACATTTAAGTATTAGGTTATAATTGACTTAGATAATATTTAAAAATTTCACCTACCATGATATACCTGATCATATATATTTTTTCCTCTTAAATGTCTTGGGAAATATAAATTTTAAAGAACAAAATAACAATAAAGTAATGACACCCTTTGTGTACTCCACCCAGTTTAAGAAGGATAATATATTGGTGTATTTTTGAAAGAGTAGGTAAAAACCATGAGTACTGATTAAATCAACATAAAACACTGTATTTTTAAAGGTAGAAATTCTAGGTGATAAACATTGGCGATATACATTGAGTAGAGTGATGATTGAAATTAATAGATAAAAGAAGACTTAGAATCAAGTAATTTAATAATGATAACTTGCCCCGAGAGAATGAAGTAATTTAATAATGATAACTTGCCCCGAGAATGCCTTAAGACGTACAGGGGTCTATAAGTAATATTTTTATTGATTTCAGAGAGGACGGGAGAGGGAGAGAGAAATAGAAACATCAATAATGAGAGAATCATTGATCAGCTGCCTTCTGCACGCCCCACACTGGGGGATCAAGCCCGCATCCCGGGCATATGCCCTGAACGGGAATCGAACTGGGACCGTCTAGTTCATAGGTCAATAATCAACCACTGAGCCATTCCAGCTGGGCTATAAGTAAGCTTGAAAACGAAAGAGGTAATAGAAATACTCAAAACAACTATTGCATATCTAGGGTAATATATTTAAAGTACAGGAATGATTATTATGGTTGCAGTTAATAGTTTTGAGTGCTTATTCTGAGCCAAGCATCACACTAATTCCTTTATTCAAGTTATCTCATTTAGTCCTCACCACAGCCCCTTGAGACAGGTATTGTCATCTACATTTTAGGAATTGAACCCGAAACCTTTTTGGTACATGGGACAATGTTCCATTCCTAAACTTGTTTTAATTCTTTTCCTAAAAGATCTGATTGAGTTACATATTCTCTTAAATCATTGATAACTTATAAGGTCATTCTTTAGTTTTTTTTATTTTATTCTTAAGTTTGCTTTGTTGTGAGATTATTTTGCTTCTTACCCAACCCTTTATGCCCCATCCCCACCCCTGGACTCCTCAGGATATATTAGGCATCTCTGTTCTTTCTGGGTCATACCCTAAGTTCTCTGTGACTGTCATTTAAAAATCTTTATTATTTTCCTCTCATTTTCATTTTCATTTTCATTCAAGTTTCTCAATGATATCAACCAGTCTTTACTCAAACACATTTTCTTGTCAGTCTTCCCAAGATAGGCCCTTGGTAGAGTCAGTCATTCCGATGTCTTAAGTTATGGACTAGGAATCTAAATTCCACTCTTCGAGATCATTCACTCACCTTTTCTGTTCTCCTTTTTCTTCTATTGTTCCAAACTTCAGTTATAGTAAGGGAAAAATATCTGTAGACCGATATATTTCACTTTTTGGGCATGTTCTCAGAAAGCCTGTATTTTATTTCAGCAATATTATCTGCTGCAAATGATTCAGAAGGCAGGGATAATGTTTGCTGGTTTAATAAGTTTTGGTTAGCTGCCTATGTCATTCCAGATAACACGGTTCAGAAAAAAAGAAAACAACACTCCAACTGGCAGGACTATATTTAGCTATTTCCATACATACTTAGAGGAAGATGTCAGTTAACTGTTAAGAGAAATTTCCTCTCTGGTAACAATAAAGGTTTCTCTAAACTTGCTGTTACTTGTGGTTCTCTTACTGTTCCTCAGAGCATGAATTGATGCTTTTCCAGAAAGTTTGGTAAAACCTTGTTTGGGAGGAGTATCTCTAGAGAGCATCAGAATTTCCCATGAGATTGTTGCATTTCACTCAGTCACTGAGCACCTGTTTTTTGTCAGACATTCTTGTAGGCTCTGGGGATATATATTACACACACACACATACATGCTTAACACAAAATACCTCTCTCTGGATATTCTAGTAGGATTAGATGAAAGATAAATATAATAAATTGCACATTAAACTATGAAATGAAAGGTGCCATGGAGGAAAAATGAGAGGAGTCAGACGGAATAGAGAGTGTAGAATGAGGAGGATGGTTACAGTTTAAAACAAGATAGTTAGGATAGGCCTCATTCTAAAGATGACATTTGAACACAGATTTGAGGTGAAGATGTGAGCCATATAGGTATCTAGAGGAAGAGCATTCTACATAGAGTACAGAAGTCCTCATTAATTTGCTAATACAAAGACAAGTAGGAGGAATGAAGAAAGCAACTTCAAAATGTTTTTACCACTCAAGTATATTCCCAAGAGAAATGAAAAATTGTACATGAAAATTGAATGTTTAGAGCAGTGTGATTGATAATAGCCAAAAAGTAGAAGCAACACCAATTTTCATCAACTGATGAATGGGTAAAAAAAAAAAAAAAAAAAGGTGGTATTATACATACACTAGAACAGCGGTTCTCAACCTGTGGGTCACGAACTCTTTGGGGGTCGAACGACCCTTTCACAGGGGTTGCCTAAGACCATCGGAAAACACATATATAATTACATATTGTTTTTGTGATTAATCACTATGCTTTAATTATGTTCAATTTATAACAATGAAAATACATCCTGCATATCAGATATTTACATTACGATTCATAACAGTAGCAAAATTACAGTTATGAAGTAGCAACAAAAATAATGTTATGGTTGGGAGTCACCACAACATGAGGAACTGTATAAGGGTCGCGGCATTAGGAAGGTTGAGAACCACTGCGCTAGAAGGAAACTAATTCATTCCAGAATATGGATAAACTTTGAAAACGTTATGCTAAGTGAAAGAAGCCAGTCACAAAGACCACATATTGCATGATTCCATTTATATGAGATGTCCAAAATAGCAAACCCATAGTGACAGAAAGTAGATTAGTGGATGCCAGGTGCTGGGAGTAAAGGGGAATGGAGAGGGACTGCTAGCATGGTTTCTTTTTGGGGTGATAAAAAAAATGTTCTAAAAATAGTGGTGGTTGTAGAGCTCAACATACTAATCCCCCCCCCCCATTATACACTTTAAAAGGGTGAATTGTATGGTATATGAATGGTTTCAAAAATAGTTATAAAAATGTTTTTTGAAAGAAAATGGTTTTATTCTAATTATAAAAAGAATACTTCGTTAAAAAAGTTAGATCAGTGTATAAAGATAGGAAAAAAAAGGTTAATTGAATCATACAGCCATTCAGTTTACATTATTGGCACTTTGGGATGAATCTTAAAATACTTTTTAGAATGCATTTCTAGTTATTAAGGGTAGGAAAAAATAGCCAAGTCACAAAAGAAGAAACAAATGGCCATATTCATTTTAAACTTTTATTCAGTATGAAGCAAATGATGTAGTATTTTTAAAATTTGTCATCGCTTTTTTATTAGTAGCCAGTTCAAACAACTTATCCTGTAAACTTAGCTAAATTTAAATTTTTTCATGAAATAAATGGATTCTGGATTTTATAGACTTCAGAGTTATAATCAACAGACTAATCAACTTAAGTGTAAAATAGTGCACATAACATGGTCCTTCTGCATGAAGGTGTTTGAAACTTCATAGGATGTGTGATTCATCACACAAGTTCGACAGTCCTGAACTGTTTTATATACTGTTTAACCAGAGGAGTTCATCAACCAAACTGCTCTAAAAATTTGGATTTCAACACATACTCTTAATTTCCTGTACCTGTCTGGTATAGTATTCATACAATGGAAATATCATGTAGCAATAAAAATCATTTTCACAGAATATTTAATTTCATGGCGAAAATGTGTTAAGCAGTACGAATGATAATCTCAATTTTGTGTGTTTTTTAAAAAGCCACCTATTTTTCCTAAATAGAAGATGGGAGGGTACAATAATTATCTGTGGATGCTAGGAAGAAAGATTATTTATGAACATTTTAGATTTTTACTGCAGACATGTATTACTTTTAAAATGAGATTTTGGTTATATTTAAGTTAAATCTTTACAATAGCTTGCCTTTAAAGTGACAGCAAAGGGCTGCCACTTAGCACCTCAACAAAAACCTTTCTCATTGATTTATCAGTTGGCAAACATTTTCAAGTGCCTATCATGTGCCAAGGCATGTTTAGCAATGCGAGATTTAAACATTCATTTACTTGAACATTTTTTATTAGATCACTACACTTGGAATATTGATAGAGGGCAGTTCTTGTCCTCAGGAAGCCCAGTGCAGTGGAGGAGAGCAGACAGTCACAATATGGTGTGCTAAAGGCTGTAATACAGAGGTGAATAGATCATTCCCTCTCCTTTAAAACCTATGGTCTTGCCCTGACCAGTTTGGCTCAGTGGATAGAGCGTCGGCCTACGGACTCAAGGGTCCCAGGTTCCATTCTGGTCAAGGGCATGTACCTTGGTTGTGGGCACATCCCCAGTGGGGAGTGTGCAGGAGGCAGCTGATCGATGTTTCTCTCTCATCGATGTTTCTAACTCTCTATCCCTCTCCCTTCCTCTCTGTAAATAATCAATAAAATATATTTAAAAAAAAATAAAACCTATGGTCTAGTAGAAAAAGTTGTGTCTTAAAATCAGTACCATATGGAAGACTATAAAAGTGTGATATGAGAGATTCAGGAAAAACTCTAAGGATAACTCTGTACTAAATTCTCACCCATATTTTTATCTTCCAGGTTTCAGCACAAAATGAACATAATCAGGGAAAATAAGGATTTGGCATGTTTCTACACAACAAAACATTCGTGGAGGGGAAAGTATGTATTTCTGTTGGTGTTATTTTCCTGTGCTTCTATAAAGTATTATTGTAAACATTACTCTTTCAATATTTTGAGTTGTACCACACAACTCATTAATGCCAAAAGCATCTGTGCATATTTCATACCAAGATGCTACGTTTGTAATACTTACTGCTCTTTTTTCTTTTGACATTTCTGGTTTTCTATGTCTGTCTTGGCAAGGATTTTGGTAAGAATTAAAAATAACAGTTAAAAGGAAAATAAGCCAGTTATCCAAACCCTCTTGATTGCTATCACTTAATGTTGAGGTTATGCAGTAGTAACATAGTGTTAACTTTACAACTTTATCACCCAGATAATAGCCTGTATGTGATCAACACATTTTCATGTCCATTTGACTGTAAGAGAAAATATATCAATAGTGCATCTTGTAATCATTTTTAGGTGTGCAATGAAATTTAAAAATTGGATTTGATCTTTTCTTTTCCATGGGAGGGGGCAGGACATTTTTTAGTAGCTTGCCAGGTCAGGCTAAGGTGTAGATGCTTTGTTTCCTTTTTGTAAAATGGATGGTAATTCCTGCCCCTCAGATTGCTCTAAGGATTAGACAACATGATATGAACTGTATGAAGGTTTTAAAATTCTGCCTTAAACACAGTGAGTATTCAATGAATAGCACCTGTTGTTGACCATTAGGAAAAAAGTGTAGTCTCTTGTTCTTTTGAATAGTAATAATTAAAATGATGTGCCACATTTTGACAAATAGGTGACTACATTATTCTAGATAAGTCCTCAGACAAAACATGACGTGTACAAAGCCATTAACTTTAGTGTTTGTTCTTAACTTCATTTTTTAGGTAACAGTGTGGTAACTTAGAATGGTGCAACATCTGAATTCCGTAGCGTTTCTGGTTTTCATAGGCAAACTGACAATATAATTTTGAAAGATTTTAGTGTTTTATTTTGTTTCCTTTTGGTAGTTCAATTGTATGAACTCCTAAAATAGACAGCATAATTGTTATCCTTGACATTTTTTTCCCAATTAATTTCATTGAGCAAAGTTAGAAAATTGGCATATTCAGGGTAATATGAGTCTCTTTAGTTCTGTAAGCAGCCTTAGATAGTTTGTATATTTAAATGATCTTTACTTTTCCTCAAGTGATAGATTGCTCTGATTATCCTAATGTAACTTCTGTTTTTAATACAATTATAGTATGCTGATTCATTAATGCTAAAGAACAAACTTACTGTAATATTTTTTGCTTTGTGAGCTTGTCAGTAATTGTGATCATCTGGAAAATTTTTTTTTAATGTTCTTAGAAAGTAGTGACTAAGACTTAAGACAATGTTCTTTTTCTTCTTTTTTTATAGTAATTTGGAGCAGAACTATTTCTGTTCCCTCATCACAATTCCTTGCTTTCATCATTCAAACCTTGAAACCTTTTTTTTGGTATTTATAACAGCTTTATTAAGATATAATTTATACAACATAAAATTCATCCTTTTAAAATGTATAATTTAATGAACCATCTCTACTAACCGTTTTCAGAACAGCTTCATAAACGCCAAAAAACAAACAAACATAAAAAAAAAACCTCTAAAAATCTTAGCAATTACTTCCCTTTTCTTCCCAGCATCTGGCAGTTACTAATCTACATTCTGTCTCTGGATTTCCTTATTTAGGACATCTCATGTAAATGGAATCATAAGATATGTGGTATTTTTGTGACTATCTTTTTTCATTTAATATGTTTTCAAGGTTTATCCCTGTTGTAATATGTGTCAGTACTTTCTTTTTATTCCCAAATAATATTCTGTCGTATAAATATGCCACATTTTTTATCCATTCATCAGTTAATGGACATTTATATGTTGCCACTTATTTACTTTGAATAGTGCTGCTATAAATGTTAATGTACAAGTTTGTGAGTGATTCTATATTTCCAGTTCTCCTGGGAATATACCTAGGAGTGGAATTGATGTTACATGGAGTTATATGGTAATGTGATGTTTAACTTTTTGAGGAAGAGCCGAGTGACTACAGCATTTTTCTGTCCTATCATCAATGTATGAAGGATCCAATTTCTCCACATCTTTACCAACACTTGTGATTGTTTATCTTTTTTTATTTTAGCTATCCTAATGGTATGAAGTAGTATCTTATTGTTTATTTCCCTTATGACTAAGCATCTTTTCAATGTGCTTATTGGTCATTTGCGCATCTTTCATGAAATGTCTTTTCAAATCATTTACCCATTTTTTAATTGGATTAGTTGCCTTTTTAATATTGAGTTGTAAGAGTTCTCTATATATTCTGAATACAAATCCCTTATCAGATATCTATATATTCTGAATACAAATCCCTTATCAGATATATGATTTGCAAATATTTTCTCCTATTCTGTGGGTTGTCTTTTTACTTTGTTGATAGTATTTTTTGAACCACAGAGTTGATTTGGATGATTTTCAATTTATCTGTTTTTTTCTTTTGCCATTTGCGCTTCTGTTATCATATCTAAGAAACCAAACCATCTACTAATCTAAGGTCTCAAAAATTGACTCCTATGTTTTCTTCTAAGAGTTTTATAGCTTTGATTTTGGGTTAATTTTTCTATATAGTATGAAGTAGGGATCTGGCTTCATTCTTTTATATATGGATATCCAGTTGTTCCAACACCATTTATTGAAAAGAGTGTTCTTTCTCCATTGAATTGTTTTGACATTGTTGTCAAAAATCAATTGACCATAGCTTTGGCTGAGTGGAGCATTGTCCCATACACTGAAAGGTTGCAGGTTTGATTCCCGTTCAAAGCACTTAACTAGGTTGGGGATTCAATCCCTGGTTGGGGCGTGTACAGGAGGCAACCAAACAATGTTTCTCTTGTCGATGTTTCTCTTTCTTTCCCTTCCACTCTCTCTAAATGGGCATGTCCTTAGGTGAGGATTAAAAAAATCATTTGACCATAAATATAAATGTAAAGGTTTATTCCTGAACTCTCAATTCTATTCCATTGGACTATATGCCTATCCTTATGCCAGTACCATCCTGTCTTGATTACTGTAGCTTTGTACTAAGTTTGAAACTGGGAAGTTTGAGGATCCAACTTTATTCATTTTCAAGATTATTTTGGCTGTTCTGGATTTCTTGCATTTCCATATGAATATTAGAGTCAGCTGGTCAATTTTACAAAAAAGGCATCTGGGATTTTGATAGGGATTGCATTAAATCTGTAGATCAATTAGGGGATTATTGACACCTTAACAGTATTAAGTCTTCTGATCCATGAACAAGGGATGCCTTTCATTTGTTTAGATCTTTAAAATTTCTTTCAACAGTGTTTTGTTGTTTTCAGAGCTAAAAAGCACTTTTATTTGCATAAAAGAGTGAAGTTTCCTTTTTGGCCTAAGCAAGCAGTTTCTGATAGGAAGGAACAGTGCAGATTCACTATGGAAAACTTCAGAGTAATGTTCAAAATACAGGTTTTAAGTTTTTTTCTGGATGGAAATTGCAAGTGAAATTTACCTATGGATCACTTTTATATTTGCATAGATTAATTGTAGCAATTGGGGCTCTGAATTTAAGAGTAGCATTTTAGTATCTGAACAGGATTTTAACTTCAGTACATTAAATTATGTGGTGATCAGTCCATGAAATTCAGTGGCAGAGCCCACTACCTTCATAGGTAGTCTGCTTCATAGTCTGTATAATGGCTAGATAGAGTAAATTTTAAGAGTTGAGGGAGGTAAACTGATTTTTCAAGTGGAGTTTGACTAATATCAGAATATCCTGATAATATAGCCAGAGGAATTATCAATTTGTCTGTTGTTTTAAATACGAATGTATGAGTCATAACTACTAGAAACATAATGATACTAACTACAATTAGTTCAGTGACTAGTGGAGTTTTGAGCCACTTTTCCTATTATTCAATCAGCAGAATAATAGCAATTGGAATGCGTAACATTTATCAATTGTAAACAGTAAGCGACAAGCACTTTATATGAATTATTTCTTATAATCTTCTCCTTGTGAGTTAGGTATATATATATATATATATATATATATATATTTAACAACATCTTCATGGGGGAAAGTGAAGCTTAGAGAGGTTAAACAAATTATCAGAGGATATGTAGAAAGTGAGTTGTCCAGACAGCATTCGAACCCAGGCAGTGTGATTCTAGAGCTGGTGGGCTTAACTATTAAGCTGTAACACCTCCTTTAGCAATGCTTACCACTGATGCCTGTGCCATGCCAGCACAGCCAAAGGTTCAGTGAGCCTGAGGCGGGGCAGCAAAAGATTAAAGAAAAGACAGACAAAGAATATAGCTGGGGCCCGGTGGATCTCCTGTGCCTGGATGAGGCTACAGAGAAGGATCCAGCCAGCAATCCGAGGCTTTATTTTATAGTCAAAGAAAAACAAGTTAGTGGTCAACATAGTTACAATGTTCTTGTGAGTTTACTTGTTTTGGCAGCACTTGCTGCATCTCCCACAGCCCATTAGCTACCCAGGTAGGAGCTAGGGGGCGCCATAAGATCAAGCTTAATTATGCTAAGAGGGCTCTGCCCTCTAAGCTGGGACTTGTTTGTGGCTCTGCCACAGGTCAATCTGAGGCTTAACTCTAGGGCCACTCCCTACAGATGCCCTCTTTGAGAAACCTTGTATTTCAGTTATCCTTAGTTTCATGTGATGGACTAAAATTCTAGTTCAAATAACTGGATTCTCAAACTTTTAATAATTAAAGAAAAAGTCTAGATCCTGTGAGAAACCTAAAGGCTTCTAGAGATTTGGTGGCCAAAACTTATTTTAAAATGGTTGAAGGAACTAGGGTGTTCCACCTAGCAAAGATAATTCAAATGGAAAGTCTGATTGACAGAAAAATTAGGTATGCTCATATAGGCCTAACCAATGGACACAGACAACAGGGGGGTGAGGGCATGAGTGGGGGGGGGGTAATGTGGGGATAAGGATACATGTAATAACTTAATCAATAAAGAAATAAAAAAAATAGGTATGTTCTGTGTGAAGCTGAAAGACAGAACTTGGACAAGAGGGTGAAATTTGTGGGAAAGTGTATATTGTCTTAATTCTAAAGAACAATGGTCAATATCTGCAGTACTGGGAAATGAATGGAATTACTTTTTGGAAAGGTGAGTTGGTAGTGAACCATTAAAACTAGCCAACTTTGCCCAGAGTACTAGAAAGGTAAAGCTACATGTTATGAGAACTAGACTAGTAACATGAAAGTTCTTTCAACTCTGATTAGATAAGATCTGTTTTGGTTTATTTGAGGCCCATTGCATTCACTAGCCACTGAAAGAATTGCAGATCCTACTTTTAGAAGTAATATATAAAGGTTTTATGATTTTAAGAAATTTGACAACCATTATTTTATAGGAAACATAAGCTTTTTTCTGTACTTTACAAATAGGAAGTAATGTTGAATTTTCTCTAGTTTGAGAGAATTGAATAATATGAATTTCTTTGCAGAAGGGTATGATATTGTGATGGCTGCCAGTATTTTTGTAGTATCTCTGTTGATGCTATTGTACATGCCTAATTGATACAAGGTAGTTAAGAGTATTCAAGTCTAAAGTTAACTTTCAAACAATGACGGACAAGTGTCTTAGCTTTTATGGCTTTGAAGTTTATTTCAGATGTCTGAATTAGTTAACTAAATAATAAATAAAATGTAAGACTAAAAAGAGACTGATCTCTTGTTTACTGCTATATCATTGAACCAAGAACAGTGTTACGTGCTCATTTAATACTGGGTCAATCCATGGTAATGCTACAGTAACTAAACCAACACATTTGTTTTATTTTTTAAAGTTGCCATATGAAAAAAAAGTCATGTTATAAAAAGTTGTTACAAAGTGGAAAACAATATTCATAAGGACTAGAGAGTTGAAAAATGATGTAACATTTTTATTTGCAGGAGTTAAAGTAACAGAAGTGTGTTTGTTTTAGTGTAAGTTAATGTTTATTCTATTAAAAAATCTGACCTGAAAAAATCTGACCATTCATGTTGATCAATGTCACCTCAGTAAATTAGTTTAAAAAAGAAATCTGAAAATCATTTGTCAAATCCAAAATTGACTATTTCCCCAGACTTTCCTTCAGTGGTCTTTTCTTCATCAACTCTGTTACTATTAGCACAACTATTTTTTTTTTAATTGTTCTTATCTTTGTCACCAATTATTATGGGAACAGAAAGCCCCATAGGTAAAGCAATTGCTTCAAAGAGTTTTTAATTTATTTGAGTACAATTGGTTTCATGATTCTGAGTAACATTATATTAAATGGTAATATAAATCATATTATTTAATAAGCTATTACATAAGAATAAATCTGTGAATTATGAAAATTTAAGGAGTGGAAGAAATGCCTACTCTCCTATAGGCATTTATTGATGTGTGTAACTTTAGTTCCTGAATAAAAAGGAAACCAGTGCAGTAAGTAAAGTCAATAATGAATATTAATTTCCTAGTTGGGTGAAAAGTGTTTGCTTTCATGTTTCCTTATGTATGTATATGTATGTATGTTTATATTGTTTTTATATTATACTAGAGGCCCGGTGCACAAAAATTTGTGCACTCAGGGGGGGGGGAGAGGGGGTCCCTCAGCCCGGCCTGTGCCCTCTCGCAGTCTGGGACCCCTCAGGAGATAACGACCTGCTGGCTTAGGCCTGCTCCCGGGTGGCAGATGGCAGGCCCAATCCCTAGGTGCAGCCCCTGGTCGGGCTCAGAGCAGGGCCGATTGGGGAGTTGGGGCGCCGCCTCCTGTCATGCACAGAGCAGGGCGGATGGGGAGGTTGCGATGCCACCCCTCGTCACGCTCAGGGTAGAGCCGATTGGGGGGTTGGGGCACCGCCTTCTGTCACACTCAAGGCAGGGTCGATAGGGAAGTTGCGGCGCCACCCCCTGTCACGCACAGAGCAGGCCGATCAGGGGGTTGGGCACTGCCCCTGTCAAACACAGAGCAGGGCCGATCAGGGGTTGGGGCGCTGCTTCCTGTCACACACAGAGGCAGGGCCGATCAAGGGAGTTGGGCGCTGCCCCCTGTCACACAACAGAGCAGGGACATCAGGGGGGTTGGGGCTCTGTACCCTGTCACACACAGAGCAGGGCCGATCAGGGGGTTGAGAAAGCTGCACCCTGTCACGCAAAGAGTAGGACCAATAGGGGAGTTGGGGCACCGCCCCCCTGTCACATACAGAGCAGGGCCCGTGGGGGGGGTTGGGGCGCCACCCTCTATCACCCACAGAGCAGGGCCGATCAGGGGGTTGGAGCGCTGCCCCCTGTCACACACAGAGCCGCAGGGCAATCAGGGGGTTTGGGCGCTGCCCCCTGTCACGCTGATCCCGGTGCCAGGAGGCCTCACAGCTCTGCTGATCCAGCCGGGCAGGGTCACAGATCCGGGTCCCAGACCGCAGACAGCCTTGCCTGCTGCCGCCTGCCTTCAGTATGCAAATTAGCCGCCATCTTGTTGCTTCAGGGTGGGGGTCCCCACTGGGGTGCCTGGCCAGGCTGGGTGAGGTGCTGAGGGCCGTTTTCAGGCTGGCAGGCGACTGGAGCTCCAAACCTCTCCTTTTTTTCTTTTTTTTTTTTTTATTCTGGCATTTATTTACCTTCTATGGCTGTCACTGGAGCTGAGAGCCGGCTTTCTCTCTAAGGCTCGGCTGAAAGCAGGTTTCTGGCCTTTGTTTTCTGTATTCGAAACAGTGTTGCGACTCCAGCTCTGAGATCCCGGCTGACTGACAGGAGTTTTCTGGAGTTTTGTTTATCTTCTATAAATGTTACTATGTTTCCAACTGAAGCTCAGAGGCCGGCAGCGGCAGGCGGGGAACGTTGGAGTCTGCAGTCCCTGAAGGAAGCAAGCCTCCTGTTAGCTTCCAGCTGCCTGGCTGCCGGCCGCCATCTTAGCTGACAGTTAATTTGCATAAGGATATGCTGATTAGCCAATGGGAAGGGTAGCGGTCGTACGCCAATTACCATGTTTCTCTTTTATTAGTGTAGATATGTATATGGAATCTTCTGCCTCCTGCATGCCCCTTGCTAGGGATTGAGCCCACAATCCAGGCATGTGCCCTGACGAAGAATCGAACCTTGACCTCCTGGGTTCATGGGTTGATGCTCAACCACTGAGCCACAGAGGCCAGGCTTTAGCGTTCTTCTTAAGAAGGCTTTATCAGAGCTTTGAGTTTACTAGTCATGACAGATATTTGGGCCTAATGGGCACCTAACTCCAAAATCATTTTGTTGAAGATCTAGAATGTGCTCTCACAATATGGTAGCCACTAACCACTTGTGGCTGTTTAAATTTAAGATACTTAAATTTAAAATTCAGTTGCATTAGCCACATTTCAAGTCTCAATAGCTGTATGTGATTCATAGCTACCTTACTGGACTATAGATGTAGAACGTTTCTATCATCTCCAGAAGTTCTTTTGCACAGCATTAATAACCTAGATGACAAAGTTACATAAGACATGTTAGAAGGGGCTTATTTGTGTGGAAATTAATCTACAGTTGCAAAGGGTCTTTTCTTATCTGAGCTCCTCTGAGACTGAATGTGACAGTATCAGTTGCCACTTGGGACATTTCAGGCATTTAATTTTTATACTTTTGCTCCCAGAGTAAAATAAACATTCTGTACTTTCATTTTAAGATTATAAAAATTGGCATGTTTGACGCTCAGGATGATTTTGAAAGTTCAAATTTGTGATTTTACTTTTCTACCTAACATTTTATTGTGCAATATTCTTAGGCAAATACTATTTAACATGATGTTATTTCTTTATTTTTCTTTGTTTCCATTCAGTGGTTAAGCCTCTGAAGTTTTGAGACTTTAGCTGTTTAGGTAAATCCTCATCTACTTCACCAACCCCTCAACCCTTACTCCCCCTCAGAAAGCAGCGAATGAATGTTTTTATGTTAGAAGGAAGTTCTCTCATTTTTTAGTTTCCCACTCAACTTTAGACACGTGAAGTTAGGGGGAAAAATATTTATAATATAGCACTACTTTTTGTAAGAATGTGTGATGTGGTAAAGATTAATAGAATCTATCATTTTTCTTCCAAAAGGAAATAACTTTATCATTTCTATTATATGATAACCTGATTATATTATATAATATACTGAATAGAAAAATTAAAATGTGGGAAGTTTATCTTTTTCTTAAAAATATATTTTTATTGATCTCAGAGAGGGAGGGAGGGGGAGGGAGGGAGGGAGAGAGAGAGAAAGAGAGAGGAACATCAATATGAGAGAGAATCATTGATTGGCTGCCTCCTGCATGCCCCCAGCCGGGCACCGAGGCAATGTGGGCATGTGCCTAGACCGGGAATCGAACCCGGGACCCTTTAGTCCACAGGCTGACGCTCTATCCACTGAGCCAAACCGGCCAGGACTGTTTTGTTGTTGTTAACCCTCACCCGAGGATATTTTTTTCCATTGATTTTTAGAGAGAGTGGTAGGGAGGGGGAGAGACAGAGAGAGAGAAACATCTATGTGAGACACCAATTGGTGTCCTCCCGCAAACACCTTGATTGGCCTGGGATTGAGCTGAGGTACGTGCCCTTGACCAGAATGGAACCTGGAACCCTTCAGAACCAGGGCCGACACTCTAACCACTGAGCAAACTGGCTAGGGCAAATTTCTCTTGATTTTAATGGGAATATTCCTAGTGTGTTCCCCTTGAGTCCGATAATAGCTGTTGACTTAAGGTAATGTATGTCTTTTTACTGTATTAGTAGGTAATGCAGAAAAACATGATCTCTATAGATATAAAAAAGGCATTTGATTATATTTAACATCCAGTTTTGATCATTTAAAAATCTCTTAATAACATAGATATTCCACTAAATATGATCAACTTTATTAATATATTTTTCTAATATTGAACTCTCTTTTCCTAAAATGAACCTTGGTCATGGTATATTACTATTTTAATATGCTACTTGATTTTTATTGCTAATATGAATTTAAAAAATAGATTGGTGTGGTTTTTTTCTTCTTTTTTTTTGTATTGTCTTATCACATTTTAGTGTTACTGAAAGAATTGAGAAGCTGCCCTTAGTCTGTTTTCTGGAACAATTTAAGAAGCATGGGACTTAACCTGTTCCTTTAAGATTTTATCTCCTGGTTCGAGTCTTGGTGCTTTTAGGATATAACTCTTTGAAGTTTTCTTAAATTCTTCTATGTTAGATTGATTTATTCTTAGTTTTTAAATTTATCAGCATAGATTTATATACATCATTGTGTGTGTGTGTGTGTCTATGATTATAAATTCTTCCATTCTACATTTTGGTTTTTTCTTAGACTAATGTTTTGCCTATTTTATTATTTTATTTCCAGGGAACGAATTCTTCAGTTTTAAATAAGGGTTTCTAGTTTAGTTTTACTTTTATCATTATGCATTCCTCTCCTAAAGGATTACTGATATCCAAATGATTTTTCTACTTTAGATGTTTGTTACTTTAAGTGAAGGAAGTGAATTGAGAAGTGAAAATTGCTTGTCTGTGGTGTATGCTTCCAACTTCTATAAAATTGCAACACTTAAAAGTAATAGGTAGTTGCTTAAATAGAAATGATTAAGATTCCAGAATATGACTGTGACTGACCAGTTGCAGGTCATAGCTTTTCCTTCCTTTATATCATGGTTTTGTTAAAAGGATACTTTGTAAGAATTAGTAGTGTGCAGTGTTTTGTTTTTAATATAGTTTTTCCATTTAAATCTTTCGGCCTCATCAGGTGGTGCTTTGCTAACTTTATGTATACTAGTAACACAAGATTACTTGAATAAATCATAATTTTCTACTTAAGGATCTCACAAGTTCACAGTAAAATTAGTGGTGGTTGAGTTTTAATCCCAATAACATTTTAGAATGTTTAAAAATGTGAGAATATAAAACTACATTATATTTAGTCACAAGCAACGGACACATTTCTATTTATTTATTGAAATGTTCCTTTTGTGTTGATGTCATATATATTTTCTTATAGAATGTTTATTTTAACACTAAATTTAAGTACTTGTTTTCCTTTGTAGGTATAAGCGTGTCTTTTCTGTTGGAACCCATGCGATTACTACATATAATCCCAATACTTTAGAAGTAACAAATCAGGTAATCATGTTAGAAGCTGTTAGGTGTTTGAACACCATTTGAATTTTAAGTCAGGGTATGATCCATAACTCCTTGGCCTGAAACGGTTAAAACTTTAGGATAGAAATGCCAAATATGAAAGAGATTTATATGCTTATGTAATGCTCAATGCTCAGGACCAAAAATAAATTAATAAAAGGGAGGCAGGAAGAGAATGTGCTTATTTCCAGGCTCTAAATGGTATAACTTTTTGATATGTTACTATCTATAGATTATAGCCATCTTGCTTATGTAAAATTGATACATTAGTTCTTTATATTTTTTAAGGCTGTATTGTTAGTATAATACAGGCATACATAAGTCACAAGTGCAGTCACAAGGGTAGTAGTGGTTGGAAAATACTTGTCATGGAACCAGGATTGCTGATTATAAAGTGAAGACTAATCTGAATATGGATAAATAAACATATTTATATATATTCTAGCTAATTTTAATTCTAAATTAGGCATGTTTTACAGATTCCTCTTTTTGTTGTTGTTTTTAACAGACTTGCAGGTAATAAAATTTTATTCAATTTGTTTTACTTTTATGTATTTATTTTAGTTGCTTTGAATTAATGCCATTAATCAATAAAATTTGGATACAGATAGGATTTTTTTATTGTTGTCTCTGATGATTGAAAGCTTTTAAAGATTTTTGTTACAGAATTACTCTAAGATATAAATTCTTCTAGACCTCAGTATTATTTTGTAAAATTTTTCTTATTTGATGATTGTCAAATTAAAGTAGGGAAAATAATTATTGAATTATTTCACTACATTATAGCACCAGTTCAAGTAATTCCTTTCTTTTGTTAGTGGCCTTATGGAGACATTTGCAGCATCAGCCCTGTTGGAAGAGGACAGGGAACAGAGTTCAACCTCACATTTCGTAAAGGCAGTGGAAAAAAGTCAGAAACTTTAAAATTTTCTACAGAGCACAGAACAGAACTTCTTACGGAAGCATTGGTAAGAACAGTTCCATGTTAATAAACTAGATTTCTCCTCTTTATAAAATGAAAGTTATGTTAAAGTAAGATATTAATGTTCTGAGCTTCTGGTCTCACTATGCTTAATGTTCTCTTATTGACCTTTAACATAACACTGAACCTTTCACTTTCTTCTATCTGAAAGAGGGGAAAATCCTATATAATTGATGGTTTTAGCCTTTTAAGTGTATATACAGAACAAAGCAGTTATATGTTTAATTATTGTTTCTCGTTTTTCATTAAAGTTCCACACACTTTCTATTAAATATCCTTTTTTAAATATCAAGATTACCAAGTTGGGATTTTACTTGTTCCGGATTCTTCCCAACCAATCTGTTGTTATCAACTGTGGTTATATTTTCTCTTTCAGAGATTTAGGACTGATTTTTCAGAAGGAAAAATTACAGGAAGGGTAAGTATTTAACATTTATTAATATATATTTTTATTTGTTCAAATGTTGCCCTTTATTGTAAAAATCATCCCATGATCTGTATGTTCTTTTTCTGGCAAAGCTAAAGGGAAAAAAGGAAACACAGATTTAATGTCTCCTGGTAGTACTTGTTAGAAAAATGAATGTGGTCTAACAGGAAACTCAAATATCAGGAATTAGACTGTTTAAGCTGGTAGTTGGGAAAAAATCTTTAGGTGGGGAATTATGGAGCAAACAACACTGTCACCATTCAACTAGTCTTGATTTAGTATTCTAAAGAGCAACAGTGAGCATCACACTGCTGACAATATCTGTTGGAACATGCAGTAGTTCTTTTGGTGTAAGAGTTTCCAGTTTCAGAGTATGAAAATTGTAAGGTTTGGGTATATGAAAACTGTCTTACTATATGTTCTTACTCTGGATCTGGCTGCTAATGTAGTTTTCCGTGGTGCACCAACACCTTTGGGGAAGTCATGCTTATTAGTTAGAATCTTCTTACTTTTTCCCAGGCCTTCTCTAGTCATGTTAAGACAGCGTTTAGACTAAATCCGCGACTTCTGGGGTAGGGAAATGGATGTTTATGCTCTTTTTACTCCTTTGAAATATTGAATTATTTTTCCATGAGAAGATATACTTTTTTTTTTTAGGGTTTTTCTTTTTTTACTAAATCTTTATTGTTTAGATTATTACAGTTGTTCCTCTTTTTTCCCCCCATAACTCCCCTCCACCCAGTTCCCACCCCACCCTCTGCCCTTACCCGCCCCCACTGTCCTCATCCATAGGTGTACGATTTTTGTCCAGTCTTCCCCCCCCCCCCAGAATTATCAGTCCACTCCCTTTCTATGCCCCTGATTCTATTATATTCTCCAGTTTACTCTGTTCATCAGATTTTTTATTCACTTGATTTTTAGATTCACTTGATAGATATGTAATTGTTGTTCATAATTTTTATCTTTACCTTTTTTTTTCTTCTTCCTCTTCTTAAAGAATACCTTTCAGCATTTCATATAATACTGGTTTAGTGGTGATGAACTCCTTTAGCTTTTTCTTATCAGTGAAGCTCTTTATCTGACCTTCAATTCTGAATGATAGCTTTGCTGGATAAAGTAATCTTGGTTGTAGGTTCTTGCTATTCATCACTTTGAATATTTCTTGCCACTCCCTTCTGGCCTGCATAGTTTCTGTTGAGAAATCAGCTGACAGTCGTATGGGTACTCCCTTGTAGGTAACTGACTTTTTTTTCTCTTGCTGCTTTTAAGATTCTCTTTGTCTTTTGCCCTTGGAATTTTAATTATGATGTGTCTTGGTGTGGTCCTCTTTGGATTCCTTTTGTTTAGGGTTCTCTGCACTTCCTGGACTTGTAAGTCTATTTCTTTCACCAGGTAGGGGAAGTTTTCTGTCATTATTTCTTCAAATAGGTTTTCAATATCTTGCTCTCTCTCTTCTTCTGGCACCCCTATAATTTGGATGTTGGTACGCTTGAAGTTGTCCCAGAGGCTCCTTACACTATCTTGATATTTTTGGATTCTTTTTTCTTTTTGCTTTTCTGGTTGGGTATTTTTTGCTTCTTCATATTTCAAATCTTTGACTTGATTCCTGGGATCCTCTTGTCTGCTGTTGGATCTCTGTATATTATTCTTTATTTCAGTCAGTGTATGCTTAATTTCTAGTTGGTCCTTTTTCATATCCTCGAGGGTCTCACTAAATTTATCGGCGGTTTCTAGAAAATTCTTGAAAAACCTTATAACCGTGGTTTTGAACTCTATATCCAGTAGTTTGCTTTCCTCCATTTCTGTCATTTGTGATCTGTTTCTTTGTCTCCGCATTTTGGCTGCTTCCCTGTGTTGATAGAGTGGCTTTGTGTGCTAGGTGTCCTGTAGGGCCCAGTGGCTCAGCCTCCCCAATTAACTGAGGTGGACACTCTTGGTGCACCCCTTTGTGGGCTTTGTGCACAGTCTTGTAGTTAAGCCTTGATTGTTGTTGGTATCACTGGGAGGAATTTACCTCCAGGCTAATTGTCTGTGAGAATCAGCTGTGTCTACAGTGGGAGAACTTGTGTGCTGAAGACACCCTTCTGGGGCAAGACTTGCTTCAGTGGGGCTTTGGTGCTCACTGAGTCTGCCCCCTGAGTGTGTTCCTTATGGATCTGAGGAGTTGTAATCTGGATGGTCCCACTCTGACCACTAGGTACACGGGCTCTTGGATCTCTGAGGAGGTGCTAATTTAGCCTCTGCCTGAGCTATGTAGAGATCTGCAGATTCCTCTTTGTTTGGGTTTGGAGGTGCTCAGATGAGGCCCAGCTGTGAAGCAATGCAAGCTGCTGTGGGGCCTTGAGCCTTCTTTTGGATGTTCTGGTTCTCTCTGACCCAGCTGCAGTTTGTTAGGTAATTTTAGATCTCAAAGGGCCAGCCCATTCATATGCAAAAGCCTCTGCTAGCAGCTTGGGTGGGGCGGGATCTCAAGGAATCAACAGGGCAGAGCAAACAGCTATGGCTGGTCCTCAGTCCTGCCCTAAGAGGCCCCCGGGTCTCAGTGTCCTGCGGTAATCGCTGCAAGCACCTCTGAGAAAGCTACCCTCGAGTTCCACCCGCTGCCAGACAGTCCAGTTTCTCCCCGTATGAGTTTGGGTCCCCAGAGACTCGCCCGGAACTGGAGTCAGGGCCGTTGGGAGCTTGAGACTCCCTCCCGATTGAAAAAGACACCGGCGTCCTTTGTTGCCAGCCCTTTCTGCCCATGCGCCTCCGTACCTCTGCACTTTACCTCCGCACATCCTGAGTCTCAGTGTGCTTTTCTCTTTCCTTCTACTTGTAGAATTTCCACTCAGCCAGCCTTCCTGTGGTTCTGGGTGATGTCTGTTTTGTCTTTAGTTGTAGTTTTGAAGTGGTTGTGCGAGGCAGCAATTTCAGGTGTTTACCTATGCCGCCATCTTGGTTTCTCCACAAGATATACTTTTATAACTGAGGTTAGGAGGGAGCAGAATAATGCCTGCACTCATAACACTGTTCAGAACTACAGCTTCTGGCAAAAGACAGGAACTGAATTCTGATATGCTGGTAGTGCCATTCCCCTATCTTTTTAAAGCCCTTACCATCTACTGTTTTAACATCCCAGAAACCTTACTGATCACAGCTCAAGCAATTGGCTGGTTGCCTTAGAACCATTAAAATAGTTTAATGGCAATGGCAAGCTGCTTGTTTCTTGTTCCTGATGAGATGCAGATTTCTATAAATTATAACTTGATATTCTTTAATTATTTTATGTTAGGTGATCTTTCTATAAATCTCATCTGTTTAGCATATTTACAGATTTGATTTAAGCTTCCCTTTATATCAATTAGCTTTAGGAACTTGACACTTTTTAAGATGTTGGGGTGGAAACAATATCTCTAGAAGATTGCCTGAAGGACAGTCCACTTGATTTTATGTCTGGAATAAGTGGTACTTTCTCTTCCTCGCAAATGCTGTGCTGGCCAAACTACACTCTTGCATAAGATGAATTTGGCCCTCAAACCTTCAAAATTGCCCCTAGATATACCCTAAATCAGGGTTTTTCAAATCTCTCTTTTGACTTCACAGTCCTAGGAGATAATGGTGTTTCCAATATCTCATTATGACAGTTGATTATCTGCTGGGAGGAATGGAGAATATCCTGCAGAGTGGGTTTGGGCATGTAAATAAGCATAGATTGGAAAAGCACCACCTTTTTTCTGCCTTGCCTTCCATCCCACTCCTGGAGAGGTATGGTGGGCGTTCTCCTTACATTCAGAATCAAGGCTCTAAATATATTCTTGGGTTAATGCAGGCCCTTTTGTCTTTGTGCAGAATTCCTTATATGGAGCTACTAGAGGCCCGGTGCACGGGATTCATGCACTGGTGGGGGGATGTGTGGCCTGTGGGGATCAGCCCGCTGTGGGAGCACCACTCATCCCAGTCAGCCGAGTGGCTGTGGACCTGCCCTCTGAGCAGCTGCTCACTGGTCTGACACCTTCTGTGGAGCTGGAGCACTCGCCTCTCCAGGGGACCCAGTCGGGGCTGGGACCAGGGATAATAGCTCTGAGAGGCGGCAGAGTAGGCCTCAGTCCCGTGGCTGCCACGAACCCGCTTCCCAGCCTCCGGGGTCAGCTCTGAGAGCCTGGCGGTGGCGTTGCCTGCAGTCATCTGGAGGGAGGTGGCAGGGAGCGAGGAGAAGGAGGAGCCTGGGGCCAGGAGACGATGATCGCTGCTTAGGTTCCTGCCTGTTGGCCGGGGTTCTAAGTGGGAACACTTGCTCATCCCAGTCAGCCGAGGGGCGCTCCCACTGTGGTAGTGCACTGACCACCAGAGGGCAGCTTCTATGTTGAGCGTCTGCCCCCTGGTGGTCAGTGTGCAGCATAACAACTGGTCAACCGGTCGTTCTGGTCATTCTGCCATACTGTCGCTGGGCTTTTATTATATAGGATGTTGTGTATAATGACATTAACCAGTAATGCTGAGGTGACTTGATGTGCTATGATCCTATGAACCTCATTACGGGGTTTAGTGATGGGATGTTAGTGGAGGTGTTTATTATGTAATGCCTTACTCTCTTTTTTGAACACTGACAAGATAATGTCTCTCCTATTTCAGTATTAGAAATAGTTGTACTTTTGAGCAACCAATTTATTTTTGCCTTGAGTCATGTAACTGACCATATTGACGGATAGGAAACTGGACTTTTTGGGTGGGCAAGGGGATATTCATTTCACATCTAACAATTTGTTATCCTTATATTCTCTTCCTGATTTTGCCTGTATTTTAAATAATTTTTTATGTATCATAAATTTTGATTAGCAGCCTCAACTAAACATTTTTTTTTTCTTTTTAATAATTTAAACTGGTAGTAAGTGGATGTTGACCATTTTGATAATTTCTAATACTAGGTACTTCAACTTACGAAAGAATGTTATAGTCTAAATGGAATTATACTTGCTAATGAGATCAAACTTCTAAAGATAACTTCCCATTGGTGTGATTAGAAAAGCTTAAGGTCAGACTGATGCTCCAGCTTTTTCTGTGCATGTAGAAAGAAAATCTATATTAATAGGCTGAACTAGCTCAGGTTGTTTAAATTGAATACAATCCCTTTCCCAAAATGTGACTTAGCTCTTTTCCATATACTAACTTAAATAAAAGAATCCAACAACAAAAGTTGAAATTTTTCCTCAATAAAATATTTTAGAATAACATTTCTATTTAAAATTTCCTTTGTTTACTTTTTACAGATTTGCATAAGAGTAACTTACTAGTAAAATTGTTTTACAAAATATTATAACCCAAAACTTTGTTAATTTAATAAGGACATATTTTCTTACAGTAGAGTGAACATTCCTTTTTAAAAAAAATATATTTTTATGGATTTCAGAGAGGAAGGGAGACGTAAAGAGTAATAGAAACATCAATGATGAGAGAGAACATCTCCTGCACATCCCTACTAGGAATCGAGCCCGCAACCTGGGCATGTGCCCTTGACCAGAATTGAACCTGGGTCCCTTCAGTCTGTAGGCTGATGCTCTATCCACTGAGCCAAACCGGCTAGGGCTAGAGTGAACATTCTTAATGAAGTAAACACAAACTTCCAAATAGCTAAAATTAATGTTGATAACAATTTGGGTAGTAGCTCTAAATATTTATAGTATTGTTTAGATTTCTGGTGGTTTCAGCTATGACTGGTACTTTAATTGTAACCTTATTTTATGTTTAGTGTATACATGAACCTAAAATAAATATTATTTTTCTCTAGAGATATAACTGTTATAAGCATCATTGGAGTGATACAAGAAAACCTGTCATTTTGGAAGTAACTCCTGGAGGCATTGACCAAATCAATCCTGCAACTAACAGGGTTCTCTGTTCCTATGACTACAGAAATATTGAAGGCTTTGTGGATCTCTCTGACTGTCAAGGAGGGTTCTGTATAATTTATGGAGGATTTAGTAGATTGGTAAGTTGTCTTTTAAAAAGTCATTTAAAAAGGGATATGAGCATTTGAAGGAAAACAGGGTTTTTCCACTTCATTTTGAAATTTCATTTGAGTCCTTTGGGATTAAATATGGTATTAAGAGTTCAGGCTTTGATACCAAAGAGCTTGAATCTCAATTCGCAGCTCTCCAAAATGAGAATAATATATATGACATTGTTTTTTTTGTTTGTTTGTTTTGTTAATCCTCACCCGAGGATATTTTTTCATTGATTTTTAGAGAGAGTAAAAGGGAGAGGGAGAGCCAGAGAGAAACATCAATGTGAGAGAGACATATCGATTAGTTGCTTCCTGCATGCAACCTGACCAGGGCCAGGGAACCTGCAACCACGGTATGTGCCCTTGACTGGAATCGACCCAGGATCCTTCAGTCTGAGGGCTGACGCTCTATCCACTGAGCCATACCAGCTAGGGCTGTTGTTTTTTTGATGTTGAAGTTGAAGTGAGATAATTTATGTAAGATACTTATTAGCACAGTGTATAGCTTCATATTCAATAAGTGATAGGTTAGAATTATTATTATTATTAATTAGTATTAACGTCTTACCAGCAAGTGTCTATTCTTTGAAAAGTAATTTAAAATCTCTTGTTTTTATAGTCTTTTTTCCTTTGCACAGCTGTTTGTAATCTGAAATCTGGATAGTCATTAAAACTTCAGATTTGGAATTTTTGCATATTTTTATCTTAGAATTATGAATTATATATGAATTGTGGGAGACAGCAGAAGCCATTTAAGATGCTGAGATCCTGTTTATCAGTATTAGAAGCTGAGCTATAGATGATGACCATCTTTTTTTAAAATAAGATACATCCTGCCTTCCTCACTGAAACCCCACATCTCAAAGATGAGCAGTAGAGAATGTCCACATGAAGAGGCTCATTTGAACTTACTCTCAAGAATCCTTTCTCTTGAGAATTTTAATTTCTGGAGCTACATGGCCTGAGAACAGTACTCCAAGTTTTAATGTTCTTTTTCTTTTTCTGTTGAATTTATCGGGTGACACTGGTTAATAAAATTATACTGATTTCAGGTGCACAATCTACAATACATCATCTGTACACTGTATTGTGTTTACCACCCCGAGTCAAGTCTCTGTCCATCACCATTTATCCCTCCAATACCTTTCTCCATCTCCCCGCTCTTAAGATTTAGTTCTCTGCACCTAAATTATCCTTACCTGGCTAGCAGAGCCCAGGGCAATCCTGGAACTTTTAAATACATAAGAGGCTAGGCAGGGGTGGGCAAACTTTTTGACTCGAGGGCCACAATGGGTTCTTAAACTGGACCGGAGGGCTGGAACAAAAGCATGGATGGAGTGTTTGTGTGAACTAATATAAATTCAAAGTAAACATCATTACATAAAAGGGTACGGTCTTTTTTTTTTCTTCTTAGTTTTATTCATTTCAAACGGGCCGGATCCGGCCCGCGGGCCGTAGCAAAAGGGTAGTAAAAAGAATGAAGGAGAGAGGCAAACAATTTGATTGCCAAATATGTTAGCTCTTCAGAGCTGTAGCCTTTTTCCATCCTATATTTCACTCTTTATTTGGGTGATGAGTACTATCTTAGTGTCCCTAGTCCAGGAATGTACTTTTGGACATATTGTTACCTCTGAATCCAGACCCAAAAGACGAAATCAGTTCCCTTCCCCACCTTAAAGCAGCCTAAAGTCTGATGTGGTAATGCTGTCAAAAGGCTTGTCTCTTCTTAGGGCAGTGGAAGTTTATAATGATTAACCCCTTGGTGGAAAACATACCTAATTATAGACTATGGCCTTGCAGACCTTAACAGGATAACCTTTTCAACCAAGCTTTACAAATGCATACAATAAACATTAAGGATGAGAATTATAATACTCCTCAGTTGCCAACTGCTTAGTGGGATCAAGCAGTTTTAATTTTAATCATCCACTTTCTTTTTTTATTTAATATATTTTTATTGATTTCAGAGAGGAAGGGAGAGGGACAGAGATAGAAACATCAGTGATGTGAGAGAATCATTGATCGGCTGCCTCCTGCATGTCCCCTACTGGAGATCAAGACCAAAACCGAGGCATGTGCCTGATCGGGAATCGAACAGTGACCTTCTGGTTCATAGGTTGACACTTAACCACTGAGCCACACTGGCCGGGCTAATTAATCATCCCACTTTTTAAGCATACTCTGCCTTTTAAAAGGCTAGCTAAAATGAGTCAGTTCACTACAGTTAAAAGAGTAGGACGGATACATTCAACAAATCTTTATCTGGTACCTTCTATATCCATAGTGACTGTGATAAGGTGTTGGGAATAAAATCTGTTTTTAAAACATAATCTGATCACATGTTTCTCTGCAATAGAGCTATTGGCATTCAGGGCAGGACCATCCATTTTCTTGAGTGGGACTCTACACCCTTTTCAGGACATTTAGCATTTCTAGCCTCCAGGCACCAAATGTAAATAGAAATACCTTATTCTTGACCTTTGTAAATACACTCCTAGAGGTTGGTTTGTAATATACATAGGCCAATGACTTGTAAACATTTAAATGTTCTTTAAGGTAATCTTTCAAGAAAGCCCACTATATGAAAACATTAAATCAGAACTACCTTAGTTGAAACTGAAATCCTGCCCATATAGTACCCACCAACCCCACTGGATTTAGCTGGGGTCCCTGGGGACCCTTTTGAAACCCCAGAGTGCTGTTGTCCACATAGTGATGAAAATCACACTCCGAGTAGTTACAATTTCCATGCATTGAGTTATTTGTAAGACTATATGCCAAACTTTGTGTTTTTAATTTAGTAATAATGTTTCATCCACAACACACTGCTTATTTACTTCTGATAAGATGTTCTACCTTTTTTCCCTTTAGAATTGCTACTTTAGTCTCTTTCCTATGAGTTGATTCAATATGATTATATTTAGTTATTTCAACCCTGACTTTTTAAATTTCAAAATTTGTGCAGCATTTATTTGCATCAGAGCAAAGAGAGAAATATCAGAGTGCAATAGATCATGCTGGCAATTACATAAGGTATTTCATTGCGGATC